>NC_069505.1:462457623-462550123 GCF_027579735.1 Bombina bombina | reverse complement strand
TGTGAGACAGAGGGAACCTCTCTATAATATTATATATCTGTATATAAGGTACTTGGGAGGGGCTGTGTGTGTGATTGACAGAGGGAACCTCTCTATAATATTATATATCTGTATATGGTATTGGGGAGGGGCTGTGTGTGTGAGACAGAGGGAACCTTTCTATAATATTATATATCTGTATATATGGTACTGGGGAGGGGCTGTGTGTGAGAGACAAAGGGAACCTCTCTATAATATTATATATCTGTATATAACGTACTGGGGAGGGGCTGTGTGTGTGTGTGTGACACAGAGGGAACCTCTCTATAATATTATATATCTGTATATAAGGTACTGGGGAGGGGCTAAGTGTGTGTGAGACAGAGGGAACCTCTCTATAATATTATATATCTGTATATAAGATTCTGGGAAGGGGCTGTGCGTGTGAGAGACAGAGGGAACCTTTCTATAATATTATATATCTGTATATAAGGTACTGGGGAGGGGCTGTGTGTGTGAGACAGAGGGACCTCTCTATAGTATTATATATCTGTATATAAGGTACTGGGGAGGGGCTGTGTGTGTGAGACAGAGGGAACCTTTCTATAATATTATATATCTGTATATAAGTTACTGGGGAGGGGCTGTGTGTGTGTGTGACAGAAGGAATATCCCTATAATATTATATATCTGTATATACGGTACTGGGGAGGAGCTGTGTGTGTGTGAGACAGAGGGAACCTCTCTATAATATTATATATCTGTATATAAGATTCTGGGGAGGGGCTGTGTGTGTGAGACAGAGGGAACCTCTATATAATATTATATATCTGTATATACGGTACTGGGGAGGGGACTGTGTGTGTCTGAGACAGAGGGAACCTCTCTATAATATTATATATCTGTATATAAGGTACTTGGGAGGGGCTGTGTGTGTGTGACAGAGGGAATCTCCCTATAATATTATATATCTGTATATACGGTACTGGGGAGGGGCTGTGTGTGTGATTGACAGAGGGAACCTCTCTATTATATTATATATCTGTATATAAGGTACTGGGGAGGGGCTGTACGTGTGAGACAGAGGGAACCTCTCTATAATATTATATATCTGTATATAAGGTACTGGGGAGGGGCTGTGTGTGTGTGTGTGAGACAGAGGGAACCTCTCTATAATATTATATATCTGTATATAAGGTACTGGGGAGGGGCTGTGTGTGTGTGTGAGACAGAGGGAACCTCTGTATAATATTATATATCTGTATATAAGGTTTTGGGGAGGGTCTGTGTGTGTGAGACAGAGGGAACCTCTATATAATATTATATATCTGTATATAAGGTAATGGGGAGGGGCTGTGTGTGTGTGAGACAGAGGGAACCTTTCTATAATATTATATATCTGTATATATGGTACTGGGGAGGGGCTGTGTGTGAGAGACAAAGGGAACCTCTCTATAATATTATATATCTGTATATAAGGTACTGGGGAGGGGCTGTGTGTGTGTGTGTGACACAGAGGGAACCTCTCTATAATATTATATATCTGTATATAAGGTACTGGGGAGGGGCTAAGTGTGTGTGAGACAGAGGGAACCTCTCTATAATATTATATATCTGTATATAAGGTTTTGGGGAGGGGCTGTGTGTGTGAGACAGAGGGAACCTCTATATAATATTATATATCTGTATATAAGGTACTGGGGAGGGGCTGTGTGTGTGTGTGTGAGACAGAGGGAACCTTTCTATAATATTATATATCTGTATATAAGGTACTGGGGAGGGGCTGTGTGTGTTTGAGACAGAGGGAACCTCTGTATAATATTATATATCTGTACATAAGGTACTGGGGAGGGGCTGTGTGTGTGTGAGACAGAGGGAACCTCTCTATAATATTATATATCTGTATATAAGATTCTGGGAAGGGGCTGTGCGTGTGAGAGACAGAGGGAACCTTTCTATAATATTATATATCTGTATATAAGGTACTGGGGAGGGGCTGTGTGTGTGAGACAGAGGGACCTCTCTATAGTATTATATATCTGTATATAAGGTACTGGGGAGGGGCTGTGTGTGTGAGACAGAGGGAACCTTTCTATAATATTATATATCTGTATATAAGTTACTGGGGAGGGGCTGTGTGTGTGTGACAGAAGGAATATCCCTATAATATTATATATCTGTATATACGGTACTGGGGAGGAGCTGTGTGTGTGTGAGACAGAGGGAACCTCTCTATAATATTATATATCTGTATATAAGATTCTGGGGAGGGGCTGTGTGTGTGAGACAGAGGGAACCTTTCTATAATATTATATATCTGTATATATGGTACTGGGGAGGGGCTGTGTGTGAGAGACAAAGGGAACCTCTCTATAATATTATATATCTGTATATAAGGTACTGGGGAGGGGCTGTGTGTGTGTGTGACACAGAGGGAACCTCTCTATAATATTATATATCTGTATATAAGGTACTGGGGAGGGGCTAAGTGTGTGTGAGACAGAGGGAACCTCTCTATAATATTATATACTGTATATAAGGTTTTGGGGAGGGGCTGTGTGTGTGAGACAGAGGGAACCTCTATATAATATTATATATCTGTATATAAGGTACTGGGGGAGGGGGCTGTGTGTGTGTGTGTGTGTTTGGGGAGGAGCTGTGTGTGTGTGAGACAGAGGGAACCTCTCTATAATATTATATATCTGTATATAAGATTCTGGGGAGGGGCTGTGTGTGTGAGACAGAGGGAACCTCTATATAATATTATATATCTGTATATACGGTACTGGGGAGGGGACTGTGTGTGTCTGAGACAGAGGGAACCTCTCTATAATATTATATATCTGTATATAAGGTACTTGGGAGGGGCTGTGTGTGTGTGACAGAGGGAATCTCCCTATAATATTATATATCTGTATATACGGTACTGGGGAGGGGCTGTGTGTGTGATTGACAGAGGGAACCTCTCTATTATATTATATATCTGTATATAAGGTACTGGGGAGGGGCTGTACGTGTGAGACAGAGGGAACCTCTCTATAATATTATATATCTGTATATAAGGTACTGGGGAGGGGCTGTGTGTGTGTGTGTGAGACAGAGGGAACCTCTCTATAATATTATATATCTGTATATAAGGTACTGGGGAGGGGCTGTGTGTGTGTGTGAGACAGAGGGAACCTCTGTATAATATTATATATCTGTATATAAGGTTTTGGGGAGGGTCTGTGTGTGTGAGACAGAGGGAACCTCTATATAATATTATATATCTGTATATAAGGTAATGGGGAGGGGCTGTGTGTGTGTGAGACAGAGGGAACCTTTCTATAATATTATATATCTGTATATATGGTACTGGGGAGGGGCTGTGTGTGAGAGACAAAGGGAACCTCTCTATAATATTATATATCTGTATATAAGGTACTGGGGAGGGGCTGTGTGTGTGTGTGTGACACAGAGGGAACCTCTCTATAATATTATATATCTGTATATAAGGTACTGGGGAGGGGCTAAGTGTGTGTGAGACAGAGGGAACCTCTCTATAATATTATATATCTGTATATAAGGTTTTGGGGAGGGGCTGTGTGTGTGAGACAGAGGGAACCTCTATATAATATTATATATCTGTATATAAGGTACTGGGGAGGGGCTGTGTGTGTGTGTGTGAGACAGAGGGAACCTTTCTATAATATTATATATCTGTATATAAGGTACTGGGGAGGGGCTGTGTGTGTTTGAGACAGAGGGAACCTCTGTATAATATTATATATCTGTACATAAGGTACTGGGGAGGGGCTGTGTGTGTGTGAGACAGAGGGAACCTCTCTATAATATTATATATCTGTATATAAGATTCTGGGAAGGGGCTGTGCGTGTGAGAGACAGAGGGAACCTTTCTATAATATTATATATCTGTATATAAGGTACTGGGGAGGGGCTGTGTGTGTGAGACAGAGGGACCTCTCTATAGTATTATATATCTGTATATAAGGTACTGGGGAGGGGCTGTGTGTGTGAGACAGAGGGAACCTTTCTATAATATTATATATCTGTATATAAGTTACTGGGGAGGGGCTGTGTGTGTGTGACAGAAGGAATATCCCTATAATATTATATATCTGTATATACGGTACTGGGGAGGAGCTGTGTGTGTGTGAGACAGAGGGAACCTCTCTATAATATTATATATCTGTATATAAGATTCTGGGGAGGGGCTGTGTGTGTGAGACAGAGGGAACCTTTCTATAATATTATATATCTGTATATATGGTACTGGGGAGGGGCTGTGTGTGAGAGACAAAGGGAACCTCTCTATAATATTATATATCTGTATATAAGGTACTGGGGAGGGGCTGTGTGTGTGTGTGACACAGAGGGAACCTCTCTATAATATTATATATCTGTATATAAGGTACTGGGGAGGGGCTAAGTGTGTGTGAGACAGAGGGAACCTCTCTATAATATTATATATCTGTATATAAGGTTTTGGGGAGGGGCTGTGTGTGTGAGACAGAGGGAACCTCTATATAATATTATATATCTGTATATAAGGTACTGGGGAGGGGCTGTGTGTGTGTGTGTGTGTGTGTGTGTGTGTGTGTGTGTGAGACAGAGGGAACCTTTCTATAATATTATATATCTGTATATAAGGTACTGGGGAGGGGCTGTGTGTGTTTGAGACAGAGGGAACCTCTGTATAATATTATATATCTGTACATAAGGTACTGGGGAGGGGCTGTGTGTGTGTGAGACAGAGGGAACCTCTCTATAATATTATATATCTGTATATAAGATTCTGGGAAGGGGCTGTGCGTGTGAGAGACAGAGGGAACCTTTCTATAATATTATATATCTGTATATAAGGTACTGGGGAGGGGCTGTGTGTGTGAGACAGAGGGACCTCTCTATAGTATTATATATCTGTATATAAGGTACTGGGGAGGGGCTGTGTGTGTGAGACAGAGGGAACCTTTCTATAATATTATATATCTGTATATAAGTTACTGGGGAGGGGCTGTGTGTGTGTGACAGAAGGAATATCCCTATAATATTATATATCTGTATATACGGTACTGGGGAGGAGCTGTGTGTGTGTGAGACAGAGGGAACCTCTCTATAATATTATATATCTGTATATAAGATTCTGGGGAGGGGCTGTGTGTGTGAGACAGAGGGAACCTCTATATAATATTATATATCTGTATATACGGTACTGGGGAGGGGACTGTGTGTGTCTGAGACAGAGGGAACCTCTCTATAATATTATATATCTGTATATAAGGTACTTGGGAGGGGCTGTGTGTGTGTGACAGAGGGAATCTCCCTATAATATTATATATCTGTATATACGGTACTGGGGAGGGGCTGTGTGTGTGATTGACAGAGGGAACCTCTCTATTATATTATATATCTGTATATAAGGTACTGGGGAGGGGCTGTACGTGTGAGACAGAGGGAACCTCTCTATAATATTATATATCTGTATATAAGGTACTGGGGAGGGGCTGTGTGTGTGTGTGTGACACAGAGGGAACCTCTGTATAATATTATATATCTGTATATAAGGTACTTGGGAGGGGCTGTGTGTGTGTGACAGAGGGAATCTCCCTATAATATTATATATCTGTATATACGGTACTGGGGAGGGGCTGTGTGTGTGAGACAGAGGGAACCTCTATATAATATTATATATCTGTATATAAGGTACTGGGGAGGGGCTGTGTGTGTGTGAGACAGAGGGAATCTTTCTATAATATTATATATCTGTATATAAGGTACTGGGGAGGGGCTGTGTGTGTTTGAGACAGAGGGAACCTCTGTATAATATTATATATCTGTACATAAGGTACTGGGGAGGGGCTGTGTGTGTGTGAGACAGAGGGAACCTCTCTATAATATTATATATCTGTATATAAGATTCTGGGGAGGGGCTGTGTGTGTGAGACAGAGGGAACCTCTATATAATATTATATATCTGTATATAAGGTACTGGGGAGGGGCTGTGCATGTGAGAGACAGAGGGAACCTTTCTATAATATTATATATCTGTATATAAGGTACTGGGGAAGGGCTGTGTGTGTGAGACAGAGGGACCTCTCTATAATATTATATATCTGTATATAAGGTACTGGGGAGGGGCTGTGTGTGTGTGAGACAGAGGGAACCTCTCTATAATATTATATATCTGTATATAAGATTCTGGGGAGGGGCTGTGTGTGTGAGACAGAGGGAACCTCTCTATAATATTATATATCTGTATATAAGGTACTTGGGAGGGGCTGTGTGTGTGTGACAGAGGGAATCTCCCTATAATATTATATATCTGTATATACGGTACTGGGGAGGGGCTGTGTGTGTGATTGACAGAGGGAACCTCTCTATAATATTATATATCTGTATATAAGGTACTGGGGAGGGGCTGTGTGTGTGAGACAGAGGGAACCTTTCTATAATATTATATATCTGTATATATGGTACTGGGGAGGGGCTGTGTGTGAGAGACAAAGGGAACCTCTCTATAATATTATATATATGTATATAAGGTACTGGGGAGGGGCTGTGTGTGTGTGACACAGAGGGAACCTCTCTATAATATTATATATATGTATATAAGGTACTGGGGAGGGGCTGTGTGTATGTGAGACAGAGGGAACCTCTCTATAATATTATATATCTGTATATAAGGTTTTGGGGAGGGGCTGTGTGTGTGAGATGGTGGGAACCTCTATATAATATTATATATCTGTATATAAGGTACTGGGAAGGGCTGTGTGTGTGTGAGACAGTGGGAACCTTTCTATAATATTGTATATCTGTATATAAGGTACTGGGGAGGGGCTGTGTGTGTGAGACAGAGGGAACCTCTCTATAATATTATATATCTGTATATAAGGTACTGGGGAGGGGCTGTGTGTGTGAGACAGAGGGAACCTCTGTATAATATTATATATCTATATATAAGGTACTGGGGAGGGGCTATGTGTGTGTGTGAGACAGAGGAAACCTCTCTATAATATTATATATCTGTATATAAGGTACTGGGGAGGGGCTATGTGTGTGAGACAGTGGGAACCTATGTATAATATTATATATTTGTATATAAGGCATTTTATTGGGTACTGGTAAAGCGCGGCTAATCACCCGTAAGGGTCTCAAGGCGCTGCTCATTTTATCGACCTCGGAGGGATTAAAGGGACAGTCTACCATAGAATTGTTATTGTTTTAAAATATATATAATCCCTTTATTACCCATTCCCCAGTTTTGCATAACCAATACAGTTATATTAATATACTTCTTACCTCTGTGATTACCTTGTATCTAGGAACCTTCTTCCAGCCCCCTGATCACATGACTGTGACTGTTTATTATCTATTGTCTTAAATTTAGCATTGCTTTGTGCTAAATCTTAAACAACCCCTGTGCCTGAACACAGTGTTATCTATATGGCCCACGTGTACTTTCTAACTCTTTGTGTTGAAAAGAGATTTAAAAAGCATGTGATAAGAGGCAGCCCTCAAAGGCTTAGAAATTAGCATATGAGCCTACCTATGTTTAGTTTAAACTAAGAATACCAAGAGAAAAAAGCAAATTTGATGATAAAAGTAAACTAGAAAGTTGATTAAAATTAAAAGTCCTATCTGAATAATGAAAGTTTCATTTATACTAGACTGTCCCTTTAAAGGCTGAGTGGACCTCGCCGGGGATCTAACCTGCAACCCTTAGGTTGCTACAGAGCTCAGCCAAAGTGCATTAGCATGCTGAGCTATCTGTCTGTACTGGGAGGGCTATGTGTGTGAGACAGAGGGAACCTCTGTATAATATTATATATCTGTACATAAGGTACTGGGGAGGGGCTGTGTGTGTGAGAGACAGAGGGAACCTCTCTACAATATTATATATGTGTATATAAGGTTCTGGTGAGGGGCTGTGTGTGTGAGACAGAGGGAAACTCTATATAATATTATATATCTGTATATAAGGTACTGGGGAGGGGCTGTGTGTGTGAGACAGAGGGAACCTCTCTATAATATTATATATCTGTATATAAGGTACTGGGGAGGGGCTGTGTGTGTGTGTGAGACAGAGTGAACCTCTCTATAATATTATATATCTGTATATAAGGTTTTGTGGAGGGGCTGTGTGTGTGAGACAGAGGGAACCTCTATATAATATTATATATCTGTATATAAGGTACTGGGGAGGGGCTGTATGTGTGAGAGACAGAGGGAACCTCTCTATAATGTTATATATCTGTATATAAGGTACTGGGGAGGGTCTGTGTGTGTGAGAGACAGAGGGAACCTTTCTATAATATTATATATCTGTAAATATGGTACTAGGGAGGTTCTGTGTGTGAGAGAAAAAGGGAACCTCTCTATAATATTATATATCTGTATATAAGGTACTGGGGAGGGGATGTGTGTGTGTGAGACAGAGGGAACCTCTCTATAATATAATTTATCTGTATATAAGGTTTTGGGGAGGGGCTGTGTTTGTGAGACAGAGGGAACCTCTCTAGAATATTATATTTTTATATATAAGGTACTGGGGAGGGGCTGTGTGTGTGAGACAGTGGGAACCTCTGTATAATATTATATATTTGTATATAAGGCATTTATTGGGTAAAGCGCGGCTAATCACCCGTAAGGGTCTCAAGGCGCTGCTCATTTTATCGACCTCAGAGGGATTAAAGGCTGAGTGGACCTTGCCGGGGATCAAACCAGCTATCTGTCTGGTACGGGGGGCTATGTGTGTGAGACAGAGGGAACCTCTGTATAATATTATATATCTGTATATAAGGTACTGGGAGGGGCTGTGTGAGTGTGAGACAGAGGGAACCTTTCTATAATATTATATATCTGTATATAAGGTACTGGGGAGGGGCTGTGTGTGTTTGAGACAGAGGGAACCTCTGTATAATATTATATATCTGTACATAAGGTACTGGGGTGGGGCTTTGTGTGTGTGTGAGACAGAGGGAACCTCTCTATAATATTATATATCTGTATTTAAGATTCTGGGGAGGGGCTGTGTGTGTGAGACAGAGGGAACCTCTATATAATATTATATATCCGTATATAAGGTACTGAGGAGGGGCTGTGTGTGTGAGAGACAGAGGGACCCTTTCTATAATATTATATATGTTTATATAAGGTACTGGGGAGGGGCTGTGTGTGTGAGGCAGAGGGATCCTCACTATAATATTATATATGTTTATATAAGGTACTGGGGAGGGGCTGTGTGTGTGTGAGACAGAGGGAACCTTTCTATAATATTGTATATCTGTATATAAGGTACTGGGGAGGGGCTGTATGTGTGAGAGACAGAGGGAACATCTCTATAATGTTATATATCTGTATATAAGGTACTGGGGAGGGGCTGTGTGTGTGTGAGACAGAGGGAACCTCTATATAATATTATATATCTGTATATAAGGTACTGGGGAGGGGCTGTATGTGTGAGAGACAGAGGGAACCTCTCTATAATGTTATATATCTGTATATAAGGTACTGGGGAGGGTCTGTGTGTGTGAGAGACAGAGGGAACCTTTCTATAATATTATATATCTGTAAATATGGTACTAGGGAGGTTCTGTGTGTGAGAGAAAAAGGGAACCTCTCTATAATATTATATATCTGTATATAAGGTACTGGGGAGGGGATGTGTGTGTGTGAGACAGAGGGAACCTCTCTATAATATAATTTATCTGTATATAAGGTTTTGGGGAGGGGCTGTGTTTGTGAGACAGAGGGAACCTCTCTAGAATATTATATTTTTGTATATAAGGTACTGGGGTGGGGCTTTGTGTGTGTGTGAGACAGAGGGAACCTCTCTATAATATTATATATCTGTATTTAAGATTCTGGGGAGGGGCTGTGTGTGTGAGACAGAGGGAACCTCTATATAATATTATATATCCGTATATAAGGTACTGAGGAGGGGCTGTGTGTGTGAGAGACAGAGGGACCCTTTCTATAATATTATATATGTTTATATAAGGTACTGGGGAGGGGCTGTGTGTGTGAGGCAGAGGGATCCTCACTATAATATTATATATGTTTATATAAGGTACTGGGGAGGGGCTGTGTGTGTGTGAGACAGAGGGAACCTTTCTATAATATTGTATATCTGTATATAAGGTACTGGGGAGGGGCTGTCTGTGTGTGTGAGACAGAGGGAACCTCTCTATAATATTATATATCTGTACATAAGGTACTGGGGAGGAGCTGTGTGTGTGTGAGACAGAGGGAACCTCTCTATAATATTATATATCTGTATATAAGGTACTAGGGAGGGGTTCTGTGTGTGTGTGTGTGTGAGACAGAGGGAACCTCTCTATAATATTATATATCTGTATATAAGGTACTGGGGAGAGGCTGTGTGTGTGTGTGTGTGAGACAGAGAGAACCTCTCTATAATATTATATATCTGTATATAAGGTACGGGGATGGGCTGTGTGTGTGAGGCAGAGGGAACCTCTCTATAATATTATATATCTGTATATAAGGTACGGGAGATGGGCTGTGCATGTGAGACAGAGGGAACCTCTCTATAATATTATATATCTGTAAATAAGGTACTGGGGAAGGGACTGTGTGTGTGTTAGACAGAGGGAACCTCTATATAATATTATATATCTGTATATAAGGTACTTGGGAGGGGCTGTGTGTGTGATTGACAGAGGGAACCTCTCTATAATATTATATATCTGTATATAAGGTACTGGGGAGGGGCTGTGTGTGTGAGACAGAGGGAACCTTTCTATAATATTATATATCTGTATATATGGTACTGGGGAGGGGCTGTGTGTGAGAGACAAAGGGAACCTCTCTATAATATTATATATCTGTATATAAGGTACTGGGGGGGGGGGCTGTGTGTGTGTGTGTGACACAGAGGGAACCTCTCTATAATATTATATATCTGTATATAAGGTACTGGGGAGGGGCTGTGTGTGTGTGTGAAACAGAGGGAACCTCTCTATAATATTACATATCTGTATATAAGGTTTTGGGGAGGGGCTGTGTGTGTGAGACAGAGGGGACCTCTATATAATATTATATATCTGTATATAAGGTACTGGAGAGGGGCTGTGCATGTGAGAGACAGAGGGAACCTTTCTATAATATTATATATCTGTATATAAGGTACTGGGGAGGGGCTGTGTGTGTGAGACAGAGGGAACCTCTCTATAACTTTATATATCTGTATATAAGGTACTGGGGAGGGGCTGTGTGTGTGAGGCAGAGGGATCCTCACTACAATATTATGTATGTTAATATAAGGTACTGGGGAGGAGCTGTGTGTGTGGTTGACAGAGTGAACTTCTCTATAATATTATATATTTGTATATAAGGTACTGGGGAGGGGCTGTGTGTGTGAGGCAGAGGGAACCTTTCTATAATATTATATATCTGTATATAAGGTACTGGGGAGGGTCTGTGTGTGTGAGAGACAAAGGGAACCTTTCTATAACATTATATATCTGTATATAAGGTTTTGGGGAGGGGCTGTGTGTGTGAGACAGAGGGAAACTCTATATAATATTATATATCTGTATATAAGGTACTGGGGAGGGGCTGTGTGTGTGTGAGACAGAGGGAACCTTTCTATAATATTGTATATCTGTATATAAGGTACTGGGGAGGGGCTGTCTGTGTGTGTGAGACAGAGGGAACCTCTGTATAATATTATATATCTGTACATAAGGTACTGGGGAGGGGCTGTGTGTGTGTGTGAGAGACAGAGGGAACCTCTCTATAATATTATATATCTGTATATAAGGTTCTGGGGAGGGGCTGTGTGTGTGAGACAGAGGGAACCTCTCTATAATATTATATATCTGTATATAAGGTACTGGGGAGGGTCTGTGTGTGTGAGGCAGAGGGAACCTCTGTATAATATTATATATCTGTATATAAGGTACTGGGGAGGGGCTGTGTTTGTGAGACAGAGGGAACCTCTCTATAATAATATATATCTGTATATCAGGTACTGGGGAGGGGCTGTGTGTGTGCGAGAGACAGAGGTAACCTCTATATAATATTATATATCTGTATAAAAGGCATTTATTGGGTACTTGTAAAGCGTGACTAATCACCCGTAAGGGTCTCAAGGCGCTGCTCATTTTATCATCATCATCGGAGGGATTAAAGGCTGAGTGGACCTCGCTGGGGATCAAACCTGCAACCCATTTATTGGGTACTTGTAAAGCGTGACTAATCACCCGTAAGGGTCTCAAGGCGCTGCTCATTTTATCATCATCATCGGAGGGATTAAAGGCTGAGTGGACCTCGCCGGGGATCAAACCTGCAACCCTTAGGTTGCTACAGAGCTCAGCCACAGTGCATTAGCATGCTGAGCTATCTGTCTGGTTCTGGGGAGGGGCTATGTGTGTGATACAGAGGGAACCTTTCTATAATATTATATATCTGTATATAAGGTACTGGGGAGAGGCTGTGTGTGTGAGACTGAGGGAACCTCTCTATAATATTATATATCTGTATATAAGGTACTGGGGAGGGGCTGTGTGCATGTGAGACAGAAGGAACCTCTCTATACTATTATATATCTGTATATAAGGTTTTGTGGAGGGGCTGTGTGTGTGAGACAGAGGGAACCTCAATATAATATTATATATCTGTATATAAGGTACTGGGGAGTGGCTGTGTGTGTGAGACAGAGGGAACCTCTCAATAATATTATATATCTGTATATAGGGTACAGGGGAGGGGCTGTGTATGTGACAGAGGGAATCTCTCTATAATATTATATATTTATATATAAGGTACTGGGGAGGGGCTGTGTGTGTGAGGCAGAGGGATCCTCACTATAATATTATATATGCGTATATAAGGTACTGGGGAGGGGCTGTGTGTGTGAGACAGAGGGAACCTCTATAATATTATATATCTGTATATAAGGTACTGGGGAGGGACTGTGTGTGAGAGACAAAGGGAACCTCTCTATAATATTATATATCTGTATATAAGGTACTGGGGAGGGACTGTGTGTGTGAGTGACACAGAGGGAACCTCTATATAATATTATATATCTGTATATAAGGTACTGGGGAGGGGCTGTGTGTGTGTGTGACAGAGGGAACCTTTCTATAATATTGTATATCTGTATATAAGATACCGGGGAGGGGCTGTCTGTGTGTGTGAGACAGAGGGAACCTCTGTATAATATTATATATCTGTATATAAGATACTGGGGAGGGGCTGTGTGTGTGTGAGACAGAGGGAACCTCTCTATAATATTATATATCTGTATATAAGGTACTAGGGAGGGGCTGTGTGTGTGAGACAGAGGGAACCTCTATATAATATTATATATCTGTATATAAGGTACTGGGGAGGGGCTGTTTGTGTGTGAGACAGAGGGAACCTTTCTATAATATTATATATCTGTATATAAGGTACTGGGGAGGGGCTGTGTGTGTGAGACATAGGGAACCTCTATAATATTATATATCTGTATATAAGGTATGTGTCTCATACACATATATAATATAGAGAGATTCCCTCTGTCTCACACATAGCCCCTCCCCAGTACCTTATATACAGATATATAATATTATAGAGAGGTTCCCTCTATCTCACACACACAGCCCCTCCCCAGTACCTTATATACAGATATATAATATTATAGAGAGGTTCCCTCTGTCTCACACACACACAGCCCCTCCCCAGTACCTTATATACAGATATATAATATTATAGAGAGGTTCCCTCTGTCTCACACACAGCACCTCCCCAGTACCATATATACAGATATATAATATTATACACACACAGCCACTCACCAGTACCTTATATACAGATATATATTATAGAGAAGTTCCCTCTGCCTCACACACACACATCCCCTCCCCAGTACCTTATATACAGATATATAATATTATAGAGAAGTTCCCTCTGCCTCACACACACACACATCCCCTCCCCAGTACATTATATACAGATATATAATATTATAGACAGGTTCCCTCTGTCTCACACACACATCCCCTCCCCAGTACCTTATATACAGATATATAATATTATAGAGAGGGTCCCTCTGTCTCACACACACAGTCCCTCCCCAGTACCTTGTATACAGATATATAATATTATAGATCGGTTCCCCCTGTCTCACACACAGCACCTCCCCAGTACATTATATGCAGATATATAATATTATAGAGCAGTAGTGGTGACCAAGCGCTAAGGTGTATTCCTCTAGCTGTACACAAAAGGCTTCCTAACTATACCTGGAGAAAACAAAAATGTATGTAGGGTGTGTACAGCGCCTATGGCCGAGGAAATAGATGTCAGATAAGATTGGCTGGCTGTTAAGTCAGTGAATGTTTATTGATAATACACAAAATTATCTGATGTTGCACATAAAATTTAATAACAATAAAAACTATTAATGGATCCATGAAATATATATTAAAACAGAGAATAAAAACAGTGGTATACTTATATAAAATCCTAATAAATTACTACACAATAGAGAAGTGATCCTGATATGACCTACTTCAAGGAAACCTCTTATGTTGGGTAAATGAATCGCGTGTGTTAAGAATAGTGTCAATATGGTGATGACAAAAATGTGCAATCAAAGTCAAATAAATAAATATTGGTAATCAAAATTAATATACAATCCAGTGGAAATATAGAGTCAACAATTTCTGCAAATAAATTGCAAAGGTGAGCATAAAATAATGAACAATGAAAATAATGATGAAATGGTTAAAAATGGAGAAATGAAAAAATGATGGAAAAATGAAAAAATGGACGTGTAGACCAAAAGGTGGTGAAAAAATGTTAATGGAAAAATTTAAAATTATAAATGACAATGAAAATTGAAAAATGGTGAAAAATATAAAAATGTGAAAAAATGTGACAAAAATTATGACAAAAATTGTGTTACATATCTCAGTTATTTGAACCCTCAAAATGGTTGTAGTTAATGAAATCAAGTCTTGATAAAGGCCTGAGTGAAGGGCCGAAACGCGTTGACCTACTGGTAAGCACCACTCTTTTTATTTTTCATTATTTTACATACTATACTATTTGATTATTCTTTACAGGGACATTCAAGGATTATGCAAACAATAGGATAATGGAACACTAAGGTGACACCTAGGATCTCCTGAGGATTCTCCTTATCAAGCATACAAGGTTTTTTCATTTTTCTATTATTGAATTATAAATTATTATATTATATAACTGGTTTTTGTTTTTCACTAATATTGGATTACAATTATTACAACTGGATTTCATTAACTACAACCATTTTGAGGGTCCAAATAACTGAGATATGTAACACAATATGTCATATTTTTTGTCACATTTTTATATTTTTTCACCATTTTTCTATTTTCATTGTCATTTATAATTTTTAATGTTTCCATCACCATTTTTTCACCACCTTCTGGTCTACACTTCCATTATTTCATTTTTCCGTAATTTTTTCATTTCTCCATTTTTAATCATTTCATCATTATTTTCATTGTTCATCATTTTATTTGCAGAAATTGTTGACTGTATATTTCCACTGGATTGTATATTAATTTTGATTACCAATATTTATTTATTTGACTTTGATTGCACATTTTTGTCATCACCATATTGACACTATTCTTAACACACGCAATTCATTTACCCAGGTCATATCAGGATCACTTCTCCATTGTGCAGTAATTTATTAGGATTTTATATAAGTATACCACTGTTTTTATTCTCTGTTTTAATATATATTTCATGGATCCATGAATAGTTTTTATTGTTATTAAATTTTATGTGCAACATCAGATAATTTTGTGTATTATCAGTAAACATTCACTGACTTAACAGCCAGCCACTCTTATCTGACATCTATCTCCTCAGCCATAGGCGCTGTACACATCCTACATTCATTTATATAATACTATAGATAGGTTCCCTCTGTCTCATACACACACACAGCCCCTCCCCAGTACCTTATATACAGATATATAATAATATAGAGAGGTTCCCTCTGCCTTATATAGAGATATATAATATTATAGAGAGGTTCCCTCTGTCTCACACACAGCCCCTCCCCAGTTCCTTATATACAGATATATAATATTATAGAGAGGTTCCCTCTGTCTCACACACACATCCCCTCTCCAGTACCTTATATACAGATCTTATTATATAGAAGGCCAAGTGTGTTTGTCCGAAGCTGTCAAGCGCAGTATAGACAGCACGAGGACAAACACACCTGGCCTTTGAGTCCTACTCCCTAGCTGATCTCATCTGCGGCAGAAGTGTGCGTGACCTGACGTGAGCGGGGGTGTGGCTGACGTGAAGGTGGCGTGGCCGGCCATGGATGTCTGTGAAAGGGGTGTAGTCGGGCGTGAATGGGGCGTGGCCAGGCACGGTCACGAGGTAGAGAGACAGACAGAGAGGAGGGGAGAGATAGAGGAGAGGAGTGGAGAGAGAGAGAGAGAGAGAGAGGAGAGGGGGGAGAGAGAGAGAGAGAGAGAGAGGAGAGGGGGGGAGAGAGAGAGGAGAGGGGAGAGAGAGAGAGAGGAGAGGGGGGAGAGAGAGAGGAGAGGGGGGGAGAGAGAGAGAGGAGAGGGGGGAGAGAGAGAGGAGAGGGGGGAGAGAGAGAGAGAGGGGGGAGAGAGAGAGGGGGGAGAGAGAGGAGAGGGGGGAGAGAGGAGAGAGAGAGGAGAGGGGGGGAGAGAGAGGAGAGGGGGGAGAGAGAGGAGAGGGGGAGAGAGAGAGAGAGGAGAGGGGGGAGAGAGAGAGAGAGGAGAGGGGTGGAGAGAGAGGAGAGGGGGGGAGGGAGAGGGGAAAGGGGGAGAGAGTGCAAAAGAGATGGAGGAGAGAGAGAGAGCAAAAGAGAGGGGGGAGAGAGAGAGAGAGCACAAAAGAGAGGGAGAGAGAGAGAGCAAAAGAGAGGGAGAGAGAGAGCAAAAGAGAGGGGGAGAAAGAGAGAGCACAAAAAAGAGGGGGGAGAGAAAGAGAGAGCAAAAGAGGGGGAGAGAGAGCACAAAAGAGAGGGGGGAGAGAGAGAGGAGGGGGGAGAGAGAGAGAGAGGAGGGGGGAGAGAGAGAGAGAGGAGGGGGGGAGAGAGAGAGAGAGGAGGGGGGAGAGAGAGGAGGGGGGGGAGAGAGAGAGGGAGGGGGGGGAGAGAGAGAGGAGGGGGGGGGGGAGAGAGAGGAGGGGGGGAGAGGAGGGGGGAGAGAGAGAGGAGGGGGGGAGAGAGAGAGGAGGGGGGAGAGAGAGAGGAGGGGGGAGAGAGAGAGGAGGGGGGGAGAGAGAGAGAGAGAGAGGAGGGGGGGGGGGAGAGAGAGAGGAGGGGGGGGGAGAGAGAGAGGAGGGGGGGGAGAGAGAGAGGAGGGGGGAGAGAGAGAGGAGGGGGGGGAGAGAGAGAGGAGGGGGAGAGAGAGAGGAGGGGTAGAGAGAGAGGAGGGGGGTAGAGAGAGAGAGGAGGGGGGTAGAGAGAGAGAGAGAGAGAGAGAGAGAGGAGGGGGGGAGAGAGAGAGGGGAGGGAGAGAGAGAGGAGGGGGGAGAGAGAGGGGGAGATAGAGCGCAAAAGAGTTGGGTGAGAGAGAGGGGGGGGGAGAGAGCGAGCTCAAAAGAGAGGGGGAGAGAGAGCACAAAAGTGATGGGGGATAGAGAGAGCTCAAATAGAGGGGGAGAGAGACCACAAAAGAGAGGGGGGAGAGAGAGCAAAAGAGGGGGGAGAGAGAGCAAAAGAGGCTGGAGAGAGTGCGAAGAGAGGGGGAGAGAGAGAGCGCAAAAGAGAGGGGGAGAGAGCGCAAAAGGGGGGAGAGAGCAAAAGAGAGGGGGAGAGAGAGAGCGCAAAAGAGAGGGGGGGGAGAGTGCAAAAGAGAGGGGGAGAGAGCGCAAAAGAGGGGGGAGAGAGAGAGCGCAAAAGAGAGGGGGAGAGAGAGAGCGCAAAAGAGAGGGGGAGAGAGGGCAAAAGAGAGGGGAGAGAGAGCGCAAAAGAGAGGGGAGAGAGAGCAAAAGAGAGGGGAGAGAGAGCAAAAGAGGGGGAGAGACAGAGAGCACAAAAGAGAGGGGGGAGAGAGAGAGGGGGAGAGAGAGAGAGGAGGGGAGAGAAAGGAGGGGAGAGAGAGATGAGAGGGGGAGAGTGAGGGGGGGAGAGAGTGCAAAAGAGATGGGGAAAGAGAGAGCTCAAAAGAGATGTAGGGTAGAGAGAGCGCAAAAGAGATGGGGGAGAGAGAGAGCGCAAAAGAGATGGGGGAGAGAGAGAGCGCAAAAGAGAGGAGAGAGAGAGTGCAAAAGAGAGGGGGAGAGAGCGCAAAAGAGAGGGGGAGAGAGAGCGAGCAAAAGAGAGGGGGAGAGAGAGTGCAAAAGAGGAGGAGAGAGCGCAAAAGAGAAGGGGGACAGAGAGAGCACAAAAGAGAAGGGGGAGAAAGAGAGCGCAAAAGAGAATGGGGGGAGAGCGCAAAAGAGGGGGGGGAGAGAAAGCTCAAAAGAGAGGGGGAGCGAGAGCGAGCAAAAGAGAGGGGGAGAGAGAGTGCAAAAGAGAAGGAGGAGAGAGCGCAAAAGAGAAGGGGGACAGAGAGAGCACAAAAAAGAAGGGGGACAGAGAGAGCGCAAAAGAGAATGGGGGAGAGCGCAAAAGAGGGGGGAGAGAGAGAGCTCAAAAGAGAGGGGGGAGAGAGACAGAGCTCAAAAGAGAGGGGGAGCGAGAGAGCGAGGGGGGAGAGAGAGAGAGCAAAAGAGAAGGGGGAGAGAGCGCAAAAGAGAACTAGACAGTGATTTTCCTGAAGTATCTTCTGACTCAGTTGCAACGTGGAACATCTTGCAATATGTAAGAGAAAAAACAACATATAAAGCAAAATTGATCAAATTCCTTAAATGACAGTTTCAGGAATGGGAAAAAATGCCAATGAACAAGCTTCTAGCAACCAGAAGCAAAGAAAAAATGAGACTGAAATAATGTGGAGACAAAAGCGACGCCCATATTTTTTAGCGCCAAATAAGACGCCCACATTATTTGGCGCCTAAATGTTTTTTGGCGCCAAAAAATGACGCCACATCCGGAACGCCGACATCTTTGGCGCAAAAGAACGTCAAAAATGACGCAACTTCCGGCGACACGTATGACGCCGGAAACAGAAAAGATTTTTTGCGCCAAAAAAGTCCGAGCCAAGAATGACGCAATAAAATGAAGCATTTTCAGCCCCCGCGAGCCTAACAGCCCACAGGGAAAAAAAGTCAAATTTTTAAGGTAAGAAAAAATAATTGATTCAAGTGCATTATCCCAAATATGAAACTGACTGTCTGAAAATAAGGAATGTTGAACATCCTGAGTCAAGGCAAATAAATGTTTGAATACATATATTTAGAACTTTATAAACAAAGTGCCCAACCATAGCTTAGAGTGTCACAGAAAATAAGACTTACTTACCCCAGGACACTCATCTACATGTTTGTAGAAAGCCAAACCAGTACTGAAACGAAAATCAGCAGAGGTAATGGTATATATATATATAAGAGTATATCGTCGATCTGAAAAGGGAGGTAAGAGATGAATCTCTACGACCGATAACAGAGAACCTATGAAATAGACCCCGTAGAAGGAGATCACTGCATTCAAAATAGGCAATACTCTCCTCACATCCCTCTGACATTCACTGCACGCTGAGAGGAAAACCGGGCTCCAACCTGCTGCGGAGCGCATATCAACGTAGAATCTAGCACAAACTTACTTCACCACCTCCATCGGAGGCAAAGTTTGTAAAACTGATTTGTGGGTGTGGTGAGGGGTGTATTTATAGGCATTTTGAGGTTTGGGAAACTTTGCCCCTCCTGGTAGGAATGTATATCCCATACGTCACTAGCTCATGGACTCTTGCTAATTACATGAAAGAAAAAGCCTCTTTTTAAGATCATCTTGTGCAACTTTCTGAGTTAGAAGGATCACTGATGTAAGAGTTATAAGCGTTGCGTAATTGTGAGGCCAACTCCATATCTCTGGCTAAGTATTTACGTTTTAGAACCACTAAATATGCTTTAATTTCTCCCCTTATCACCGCCTTAAAAGTCTCCCAAATGGTTTCCATGTTTATTTCTGGTGTTGCATTGGTCTGCAGAAATTCTTTTCACTTTATTCTTAACCATGTCTTAAATTTTATGTTGGCAACTAGATATTTGGGGAAGAAGAATCTACTTCGGTTGCTTTCTTGTGCGTTTCTAATTTTAAGATTAAGTGTAATAATGGCATGATCTGAAAGAATAATTTCTTGTATTTCGGCTTCCATTTCTAATTTTAACATTTTATCGCTTACTAAAAAAATAATCTATCCTAGACATTGTATGATGTGAATGTGATTCGCATGTGTATTTTCTTGTGTCAGGGTATTGCACCCACCAGATAGCTTTAAGACATAATGGATTGCAAAAATTCTTGTAAATGTTAGTTTCTTGTTTACTATTCCTATTTGATGAAGGTTTCAGTCTATCCAGGGTGGGGTATCTGACTAAATTAAGGTCCCCTGCAATTATCAAGTTGTCTGTGGCTATGGAGATTAACTTAGTCTGCAGATTTGCCCAGAAAACTCTATCTACTTTATTTGGGCCATAAATGTTACATAATGCGAACTTTATTCCTGCTATTTCAAACTGTATAATAAGGTATCTTTCTTCTGGATCTAGCTCCTTTCCAATAATTTTATATTGAAGCTTTTTATGGAGCAAGAATGCCACCCCCTTTTTCCTATTTACGCATGGTGTTCCTACAACTTCACCCACCCAATCACTTTTAAGTTTATTCAGTTCAATCTCATTCAAGTGTGTTTCTTGCAAAAATGCGACATCTATTTTATGTCTTTTTAATTGAGCTAGTATCTTCTTACGCTTTTGTGGCGATGTGATACCGCCTACATTCCACGAGGCAAAGTTGATAGAGTTAATCATTTAACTATAAGGTAGTCTTGAACCTGAAAAGACTAGGAGCACCGGGGGGGGGGGGGGGCGGGCAGGGAGGAGAAAAAATAAATAAATTAAAAATACATTTGACCACTATCGAGTTCTTTAACGGGACATAATTCATGAATATGGTCATAGTATTGTCTAGCGCAGCCATTTTATCTGCTGCAGTCTCAGAGTATTATAGCTTTCGATTTTGCATACTCTCTGATTTCTTCAATTGTATGGAAGACCCTGTTTTCGTTGTCTGTTAGAATTTTAATTTTAGCAGGATATATAACTGTAGCTTTTATCCCTGCCTGAATTAGTTTTGTACATAACGGGGTTATTTCTTTACGTTTTTGCGATGTTTCTGTTGAATAGTCTTGAAACATTAGAATAGATTTACCTTCTAAAAAAAAAAGGAGCCTTCTGTCTGTATTGTTGCATTAACTTTACTTTATTTTGGAAATTAAGAAACCTGGCTATAATTGGTCTATTTTTAATTGTTCCGTCTGGTAATGTTTTTATTGGGCCTATGCGGTGTGCTCTCTGTATTACAAAAGGCAGTACATTAGATGCTATTCCTAATTCCTGTGGTATTGTCATTGATATGAGCTTGTCTAAGTCTTGATTCACATTTGACTCTGGTATCCCCAGGATTCTTACATTGTTCCTGCGGGCACGATCTTCTAGTTTGTTTAGCTTATGTTGTAAATTAGCTATGTATATACCTTGATCCTGTAGTGTTTGATTCTGTACTATATTAGTATCTTCCAAATCAGAAATGCGTTGTTCTGCCTCATTTAACCTTGACGTGAATTGTTTAATTTCTACAGTTAGATTACATATGTCTGTTTTAATTTGATCAAACTGTGGTAACATAAGTTCAGCTATCTGCTTTACTATATTTTGTGATTCGAGGAAAGGCTCGTCTGCGTTGGTATTTAATAATTGAGTATTAGCCATATTATCCATACTAATTCTGCGTTTTTTTGATCTCTTGTTTTGGCTGGCATGTTTGGTGTTTGAGCTTTGTGATTGTTAATAAACCTCTCCATGTAAAAGAGGTAAAAATAAGAAAGAAAAGCAAATAAGTGCAATAAAGTGATAGTAATTCAATACTGGAAATGTTTGTCTATGTTTATTTTATTTTTTTTTAAGTTTAAGACTGTGATTTAGTTGATGGATGACGCTATAATAGTGCTAACAGGTCGCAGAGGCTAACCTGTAGATTGTGCAAAAGTGAGTTCTTTTATAAGAGTGATATGTTTGGTTGAGAGAGAGAGAAAAAAAAAATCTAAAGCTTTAGTGAGATATTTATTTGCTCAAACTATATGGACCTAGGAGATCTAATCCCCTTAAAATAAAAAAAAAATGGTGATCCCGCCATAAAAAATTCCATCAGATAATCGGTTAGCCATTATATGTAGTAAATTATGGCTATATCCAGTACACCAACTCATATAGTGAGCAGAAGTGGGTACAGGTTGGTGTGTTGTTATTGCTGTCTATTCACGAAGTTTAGTTAAGTGCAATGAGCAGATTTATAAACAAGGAAAATTTCAAGTCATCATGCATATGGTTTACAGTGATAGGTCTGTATAAAGCTATAGGTATATCTATATAGGTGTATATATATAGGTATATATAAAACAGAGAAGAAAGGTTCTTCCTGTCTCAAGTAAAATAGCTATATGTTTTTAACATGTTTCAACATTTAAGCTAACACTAATAAACAAGTCCTCTTTACTTTTTACAGGAAACAAAAGACACTTAGTTCCAGTTCAGATTATTGAGAGAAAAAAAAGAAAGAAGCAAGAACACAATCCAATATTTCTCCTGTTATGTTATGACAAGATAAGTCACTGAGAACCCAATGGTTTGAAACCAATAATCTCTATGTATAAGGGTAGACAGCATTCACGTCGGCTGTATTCAGAAAACTCAGTGCTTTAGACCAATAACCTCTGTATATGAGAGTACACCATATTCACAATCATATATAACACCTTCAATAAATAATAAGCAAATAGGAAGAAAGAGAGGATATCACAATTCTGCGTTTAAACAGTTTCTGCAATGTTGTGAGTCTTAAGAGTATCAGTGAACTATAGGGTGTATACAGTCTCAGTGTTGCCTTTTCAGGAGCAGCCTCAGTTAGTATTTATCAGTTAATCACTGCCCGTGGTTTCTCCCAAAGTTAATAAGTAGTTAACAAATAGGCGTTGATAGATTGGTAGTAGGGAGCAATTAAGCCTGTAGATATGAAACTTATGTAAAGTTTTAGGGCGCCCATTTCTTCAGACTTTTTCCTATCGCTGGAGTGAGTGATTGGCGCTTATATTCCCATTTTCTTAAAGTCCCAGCCATAAACCCGTCTTAATACACTTTTTGGCAAGTAACAAAAGTACCTTATTCGTAGATTTTCACTTCTGGAGATGTGCGGCTCGTTTTAGCCAGAATGCAAGCAGTGCTCACCTCTCATGTCCGGTAATCTGAATCCCCTCTCCGGTTTCCTTACCAGAGTCCACCAATTTGCGTGGGGGAGTCCTCAAGGGAAGGAGCTTGATGTGGCGTACAACGGCTGTGCGGTCAGTCACCGTGGCACTTCCGTGATCCCAGGTCACTCAGGCTGGATACTGCGTAGTGGAGCAGTGACCGTTGTGAGTTTGTGCCCACAGCTGCTCCTCCGGCATCGAGCCGATATTGCTCAATAGGCCCAGGTAAAAGGCCTCATAACACCTACAAGCTAGACCGGGTATTGTGCAGTTGAACCCTGATACAAGGGCTCTGGCATCCAAGAGCCGACAAAAGCGAGAGGTGGCCCCAAGGATTGGCTGCAGCTCAGCTGGTTCTGCTTGCGGCTCGCTGCTATCTCGCGTGTCTCCGCCGCTTCCGGTCACGCTCCTCCTTGCTCTATGTTTCTATAGCAACTGTATTTCCTTTATTTTTTTTACATCACGGCAACTTAGGTGTTAGATAAGCTCTGGGTAATTTAATGTGATTCTCTGATATAGCATAGGTATACTCGGAAATCCGTATAAAGCTCTTTTTAAAATATTCAAAATTTAGGTCTCTAAAATCAATGCGCAATTTAGCATACAGATCCAATATTTTATCTTTGGCTGCAAGGATTGGCTGCAGCTCAGCTGGTTCTGCTTGCGGCTCGCTGCTATCTCGCGTGTCTCCGCCGCTTCCGGTCACGCTCCTCCTTGCTCTATGTTTCTATAGCAACTGTATTTCCTTTATTTTTTTTACATCACGGCAACTTAGGTGTTAGATAAGCTCTGGGTAATTTAATGTGATTCTCTGATATAGCATAGGTATACTCGGAAATCCGTATAAAGCTCTTTTTAAAATATTCAAAATTTAGGTCTCTAAAATCAATGCGCAATTTAGCATACAGATCCAATATTTTATCTTTGGCTTCTAAAGAAATTATACTTTTATACAAAAAAGAAATTGAATGTTTGCCAGAACGATAAATGTTAATAATTATATCAATATTTCCAAGGCTGTCTGGGTTAAACTCTGTGAGTTTATGAGAGTTAATGAAATGTCTGATTTGTAGATAAGCAAAGAACTGGGTTCTCTTCAGTTTGTATTCTCCAGCCAAAGAATCAAAGGTCTTAAAGGGACAGTCAACACCAGAATTTTTGTTGTTTAAAAAGAAAGATAATACCTTTATTACCCATTCCCCAGTTTTGCACAACCAACACAGTTATATTAATATATTTTTTACCTCTGTAATTATCTTGTATCTAAACTTCTGCTGACTGCCCCTTATTTCAGTTCTTTTGACAGACATGCAGTTTAGCCAATCAGTGCTCAGTCCTAGGTCACTTTACGTGCATGAGCTCAATGTAATCTATATGAAACATGTGAACTAATGCCCTCTAGAGGTCAAAATGTATTCAGATTAGAGGCAGTCTTCAAGGTCTAAGAAATTAGCATATGAACCTCCTAGTTTTAGCTTTCAACTAAGAATACCAAGAGAACAAAGCAAAATTGGTGATAAAAGTAAATTGGGAAGTTGTTTAAAATTGCATGCCCTATTTAAATCATGAAAGTTTTTTTGGACTTGACTGTCCCTTTAACAGAGTTAGCCTTTGTTTAAATTAATTGGGAAACAAAATGTAACCCTTTTTGAGACCAGTCATAAAAAGCATGTGTCAATTGTGGATTACCTCTTATTGGAAGGTATTGTGAGATTTTATATTCAATATGAAGACTGGCATATTTTCTTCCAAGCTAATACAATATTATATATGGTATATTTAAAAGCTATTTTTTCATGAGATTTAAGGTGAGTTTGATGGAGTAAAGTCCTAAGAGAAAAGGGGAAAACTACGGCCTCCTCGCCTTGATAATTAGTTATATGATCGGAGCCTGTAAGCCGAGAAATCGATAGCCACTTTGGCCATACAGGTCTAATTATACATCTTAATATTGGGGAGAGCAAAGCCCCTGTCCACATTAAGATGCATTGATTTCTTAAGGGCAATGCGTGGCTTCCCTTTACCCCATAAGAATCATGAACATTCAGCTAGATTACGAGTTTTGAGCGATATAGGGAAATTAACAACCGCCACAAAAGCGGCGGCATTTCACCTCCCTATAGCGCTGCTATTACAGGTTTTAAAAAACCTGTCTTGCGTGGGCGATATGGTGGCGTTGAGCTCCATACCTCACCCAAATACAAGCAGTGTTTTGACATGCTCGTGCATGAATTCCCCATAGACATCAATGGGGAGAGCCGGAAAAAAAAAACTA
The DNA here is from genome assembly GCF_027579735.1 of Bombina bombina. Classification (NCBI taxonomy): domain Eukaryota; kingdom Metazoa; phylum Chordata; class Amphibia; order Anura; family Bombinatoridae; genus Bombina; species Bombina bombina. The sequence continues at coordinate 462,524,461 of NC_069505.1, read as the reverse complement.
ACACCTGCAATCGCGGAATGAAAAGCTCCGTAATGCAGCCCCATTGATGTCTATGGGGAAAGAAAAAGTTATGTTTAAACCTAACACCCTAACATAAAAACCACGTCTAAACACCCCTAATCTGCCGCCCCCAACATCGCCGCCACCAACATAATGTTATTAACCACTAATCTGCCGCCCCTAACATCGCCGCCACCTACATTACAGTTATTAACCACTAATCTGCCGTCCCAACATCGCCACCACCTACATTACAGTTATTAACCCATAATCTTGATGTCCCCAACATCGCCGCCACCTACATAAATTTATTAACCCCTAATCTGCTGGCCCCAACATCGCCGCCACCTACCTACACTTATTAGCCCCTAATCTGCCGCCCCCAATGTTGCCGCCACTATACTTAAGTTATTAACCCCTAAACCTCTGGCCTCCCACATCACTAACACTACATAAATATATTAACCCCTAAACCTAACCCTAACGTTACCCTAACACCCCATAACTTAAATATAATTAAAATAAATCTAAATAAAACTTACAATTAGGTGTGCGGTACACATATTCTGACAAGACTTATAATAGCGGTGTTAAGGGAAAAGTAGCGTTATGAAGCATAACGATGCTTTTTCACTCATAACGCAAAACTCGTAATCTAGCTGATTGTGAATTAAATATTTGTATGTCTTTACTAGTGATAAAGACAGGAATATTTTGCATGAGAAATACAATTTTAGGAAAGAGAATCATTTTAATGAGGGATATTCTAGCTGAGAGAGTTAATGGTAGTTTAGCCCAGTTTTTAAAGCAGAATGAACATTTCTGCCATATTGGAACGAAATTCGTGCCATACCATTCACCAGGGTATTTAGATAACAGTATTCTTAGGTATTTGATTTTACCCGATGCTTGCCCAAAAGTATTTAATAGTTGACTGTTTTTTTTTTTTTTTTTTAAGATCCACAAAGGTGTGCTATTGGACATTGTGAGTACCCATTTGGCATAATTATATCCATTGTTCCATCTATTTGGTTGAACATGTAATTTCCTTTGTTGTCTTGACATTACAGACACACCTGGCGGGGATATCCTGGAGTGGGTGTACTGACACACCATATTGTTGAAAATAATAAGCAATATCTGTCTCTGTTTTTTGCAGTGCCTTGTGAGGTCTGAATGGGTTAATTTTTATGCGGGCATTATTAGTCAGGAGAGGCCAGTCTGGTTAATGGGGCTATAAAATGTAGCTAGTTCTGAGTGTGCCTGTTTATTTATTTCTAAATCTAATCTTTTTCTATCCTTAAATTCTTGCATTCCCGCTAGTATCAGTAAACACAAAAGTCCTGGTTATCTTGATAGGCCAAATATATGAATGTATGTACACAACTCATTGTAAGCATTGGGAATGTGTCATAAAAAGTAGACACTAGTTCATCCCTGACCTTTGCCTTTCTTTCTTGATATATGGTCAAACACAGTAAAACCTACAATTCTGACGTGTAGAACTGTTATTTACTTATGTTGTAACCATATTTGTTAAAACCCTTGCATTTTTTAGTTAGCCAGTCATGAACTGTAAATAGCCTAGATGTGAAATACATAAATACCTGGGAAGGGGACTGACCGGGGACTGACCCCCCCCATCCATTGACTTTGCGTCTTTATCTTTTTTGTAAATGAGTACAACATTAGAAGCTGTAAACTATCTTGAAGGTTTCATACTATTAACAAAATAATTATATAGGTTTACAAGAATAGGAGGGACGTCGTCTTGTAGAATTTTGTAAAATTCTATTGGCATTTGGTCGGGACCAGGGGCTTTTCCATTTACAGAACTCTTTATAGCTTGACTTATTCCCTCAACAGATATCTCATTGTTAAGGAGCAATAGCTGTTCCGAACTGATCTTTGGAATACTAATATTGTCCCAAAAACTAAGCTTAGCCTTTTGGTCAATATTGTCCTGTGTGTATACTGCTTGAAAAAAGGCATGAACCTGAGTCAGGATATCTTTAGGTAAAGTATGTTTTTTACCGTCTGCTAAAATAGCTCCAATATAATTATTCTTCTTCATGCTTTTAACTAGATTAGCCAACAATTTAGCCGATTTTTGATAAAATCTATTAAATATTGCATTATTATTAATATCTTTTTGAACTAATTGCTGGTTTAGGACGGATTCTCTCTCTAGTTTTGCCTTTTGGTATTCTGTCCAATTTACTCTGTTTGTATTCTCCAAGTATCTTGCATATTTATTCTTTAATTGGTTGGCAAGCTGAGTTTCTCTATTACCCAGAGCCTTCTTTCTTATAATCATATAATCAGAAGAGAGAGAGCAGCACTCCTGAGATAGAACAAAAGCTAGAATAACTTCCATGCCTGTTCATTTCAATTGCAATTGCAACTCAGGGTGCACGTTCTTTTAGCACACGTTAATGCCTTTCCACAGAGAAAAAATATCCTGTAGCATATCAGTCTGGCCCTGCCCAATGACAGTCCAGCACCGAAATACCAGGCAATTCTTCTCTGAACAAGGGAAGCAACAACCCCAGACAATCGTTTCGGCCTTCTGTGAGCCTCGTCAGTGAGGTGCAGTCGCATCTCTCTAAGGACATGTGTGCAAGGAGTCCACGTCTGGTTTCCCCTTTTACTCTTAGGGAGACCCAAGACTAATTTGCATAAATATAAAAATAGAGAGAGATGCACTCAGCTGAGACAGAACAAAAGCTAGAAAAACGTCCGTGCCTGTTGATTTTAGGGTGCCACTCAGGGTGCATACTCTTTTAGCACACTATGCCCCTTCACAGAGAAAAAGTATCCTGTAGCATATCAGTCTGGCCCTGCCCAATGACAGTCCAGCACCGAAATACCAGGCAATTCTTCTCTGAACAAGAGAAACAACCCCAGACGATCGTTTCGGCCTTCTGTGGGCCTCGTCAGTAAGTTGTATCTCTCTAAGGGCATATGTGCAAGGAGTTCATGTCTGGTTTCCCCCATTACTCTTAGGGAGACCTAAGAGTAATTTGCATAAATATCAGAAAAGAGAGAACAGCACTCCTGAGATAGAACAAAAGCTAGAATAACTTCCATGCCTGTTCATTTCCATTGCAACTCGGGGTGCACGCTCTTTTAGCACACTATGCCTTTTCACAGAGAAAAAATATCCTGTAGCATATCAGTCTGACCCTGCCCAATGACAGTCCAGCACCAAAAAACTGCACCTCACTCATGAGGCCCATAGAGGCCGAAACGTACGTCTGGTTTGTTTGCTTTCCCTTGTTCAAAACAGATTTGCCTGGTATTATGGCGCTGGACTGTCATTTGGCAGGGTCAGACTGATATGCTACAGGAGATTTTGAAGTTGTGAAAGGCATAGTGTGAAGAAAGAGTTTGTACCCTGGGAGTAAGGAGGGACTAAGCAAGGAAGTATTTCCAGCTTCAGTTCTAAGCCTAGATGAGTGCATCTCTGTTTTTTTCTGTAATCATAGAAGCCTTTATTTCACCTCAAAGAAGGCTTTCGCTGTCTCCCAGAGAATTTCTGCTTTTGGTAGGTAATCTTTATTAAAATTTATAAATTCTCTACATTTAGTTTGCATCCAATTTCTAAATTTGATATTTGAAAGTAAAAAAGAAGGGAAGAAGAAACTTGCATATTGATTTTGTCTGATATTGAGTTCACAAATAGACAGGGATATAATTGTGTGATCTGTCTGAAGAGACCTCAGAACCCAGGAGAGATTCACTAATCAGAAGCATATCTATTCTAGGAACATTTCTATAGGTCTACGATTCACATGTAGGTGGTGAAGCCTACAGACATCTTTTAGTTTTAAACTTTTAGCAAAATTAGCTAAGCCTTTTACTTCTTTTTTAAATCTGTGCCCAGTGTACAGGGTCTGTAGGGTCAGTAGCTCAGACCAGTGGGTCACAGCCTGCTCAGTGTACAGGGTCTGTAGGGTCAGTAACTCAGACCAGTGGGTCACAGTCTGCTCAGTGTACAGAGTCTGTAGGGTCAGTAACTCAGACCAGTGGGTCACAGTCTGCTCAGTGTACAGGGTCTGTAGGGTCAGTAGCTCAGACCAGTGGGTCAAAGCCTGCTCAGTGTACAGGGTCTGTAGGGTCAGTAGATCAGACCAGTGGGTCACCGTCTGCTCAGTGTAGAGTCTGTAGGGTCAGTAGCTCAGACCAGTGGGTCACAGCCTGCTCAGTGTACAGGGTCTGTAGATCAGACCAGTGGGTCACAGCCTGCTCAGTGTACAGGGTCTGTAGGGTCAGTAGATCAGACCAGTGGGACACAGCCTGCTCAGTGTACAGAGTCTGTAGGGTCAGTAGCTCAGACCAGTGGGTCACAGCCTGCTCAGTGTACAGGGTCTGTAGGGTCAGTAGCTCAGACCAGTGGGTCACAGCCTGCTCAGTGTACAGGGTCTGTAGGGTCAGTAGCTCAGACCAGTGGGTCACAGTCTGCTCAGTGTACAGGGTCTGTAGGGTCAGTAGCTCAGACCAGTGGGTCACAGCCTGCTCAGTGTACTGGGTCTGTAGGGTCAGTAGCTCAGACCTGTGAGTCACAGCCTGCTCAGTGTACTGGGTCTGTAGGGTCAGTAGCTCAGACCAGTAGTGACAGTAGACAGTAATAAGGTGACAGTAGAAGCCTCAGCACAAGGTGTGGTGCAAAGCTGTTTGCCATGGCCAGATAAAAGTACCAGGAAGTCACTGAAAATAACTCAGAATCAGTGGAAATGTCTCATTTAAATCTGTTTTATCCCTGAAACAAGTATTGAGGAAGTGTGTAGTATTAATGCATGTTTATTTATTATAGGGATCCCACTGGATTCATTTATTGAGGAGGTAGATCTTGTATTAGATTTTTATTTAGATGCAAAAGCCCATGTTTCACACACAATAATATATTTCCTGTCTGGATTTTCTAATCGGTAATAAAATAAATTTCAGGGCAACACACGCTTCCAAAATCAGAAGTTGAAAATGCTTTGTCTCCATGATGAATTTTCTGATGAGTAAGAAAAGCTGATTTTCGGATAAACATTTTCCCACATTCAGAACATGAAAGTTCTTTCTTTTCTGTATGAACTCTCAGATGCCTGATGAGATCCGATTTCCATCCAAAACACTTCTCACAATATGCACATGAAAATGCATTTAATCCTGCATGAACTTTCAGATGTTTACTAAGTACTGATTTGGAAATAAAACATTTCCCACATTCAGAACATGGAAAGTCTCTCTGTCCTGTATGAATTTTCTGGTGATTAATAAAAGTTGTTTTCAGGGTAAAACATTTCCCACATTCAAAACATAAAAATATCTTCTTTCCTGTATGAATTTTCTGATGATTAATAAGAGCCGATTTCTTGGCAAAACATTTTCCACATTCAGTACATGAAAATGGTTTCTCTCCCATATGAATATTCAGATGTCTATTAAGACTTGCTTTTGAGAAAAAACATTTCCCACATTCTGAACATGAAAATTCCTTCTCTTCTACATGCATTTGCTGATGAATAGCAAGATCTGATTTCTCTGTAAAATATTTCCCACATACAGAACATAAAAATGTTTTCTCTCCTGTATGAACTCTCACATGTCTACTAAGATCGGATTTCCAGCCAAACCACTTCCCACAATAAGAACAAGAAAATGATTTTAACCCTGTATGTACTGTCAAATGTTTTTTGAGAATAGATTGTGAAAGAAAACATTTCCCACATTCGGAACATTGAAACTTTCTCTCTCCTGTGTGCATTTTCTGATGATTAATAAGTGATGTCTTCCAGGTAAAACATTTCCCACACTCAAGACATGAAAAGTCTTTCTCTCCAGAATGAACTTTCAAATGTTTACGAAGATCTGATTTAAATCTAAAACATTTTAGACAAACAGAACATGAAAATGATTTCTCTTCTGAAATAACATTCTGGTAAACAATGGGGCTTGTTTTCTGGGTAACAATTGTCCCAATGTCAAAATGTAAGTTTCTGTCGTAGCTTCTTTTATTTTGAAGAATATTTAAAAAAGCTTCTGCGTTCTGACCATGTCTAGGAATATCACCGGCTGTAAATTCATCTGTTCGAAAGAAATACAATGAGACTAATGTTATTTATTGACTTGAGAATGACCTCTCTCACATGCGCCCACATACACACACACTGACACTCTACACAACTCAAATGCACTCACATAGACACACACTGACACTATACACAACTCACATACGCTCACACACTGACACTCTACACAACTCACATACATACACACTGACACTCTACACAACTCACATATATACACACTGACACTCTACACAACTCACATACATACACACACTGACACTCTACACAACACACATGCGCTCACATACACACACACTGACACTTTATACAACTCACATACATACACACACACTGACACTCTACACAACTCACATACATACACACACACTGACACTCTACACAACACACATGCGCTCACATACACACACACTGACACTCAAATGCACTCACACTGACACTCTACACAACTCACATACATACACACTGACACTCTACACAACTCACATACATACACACACTGACACTCTACACAACACACATGCGCTCACATACACACACACTGACACTTTATACAACTCACATACATACACACACACTGACACTCTACACAACTCACATACATACACACACACTGACACTCTACACAACTCACATACATACACACACACTGACACTCTACACAACACACATGCGCTCACATACACACACACACTGACACTCTACACAACTCACATGCGCTCACATACACACACACTGACACTCTACACAACTCACATGCACTCACACACACACTGACACTCTACACAACACACATGCGCTCACATACACACACTGACACTCTACACAACTCACATACACACTGACACGCTACATAACTCACATGCACTCACACACACACTGACACTCTACACAACACACATGCACTCACATACACACTGACACTCTACACAACACACATGCACTCACATACACACTGACACTCTACACAACTCACATGCGCTCACATACACACACACTGACATTCTACACAACTCACATGCACTCACACATACTGACACTACACAACCCACATGCACTTACATACACACACACACACTGACACTCTACACAACTCACATGCGCTCACATACACACGACACTATAAACAACTCACAAGCACACACATACACACACACTGACACGCTACACAACTGGCATGCACTTACATACACACACACTGACACTCTACACAACTAACATGCGCTCACATACACACACACTGACACAATAAACAACTCACATACACACTGACACGCTACACAACACACATGCGCTCACATACACACACTGACACTCTACACAACTCACATGCGCTCACATGAACACACTGACACTCTACACAACTCACATACACACACTGACACTCTACACAACTCACATGCACTCACACATACTGACACTACACAACCCACATGCACTCACATACACACACACACTGACACTCTACACAACTCACATGCGCTCACATACACACACGACACTATAAACAACTCACATACACACACACTGACACTCTACACAACACAACTGCGCTCACATACACACACACTGACACGCTACACAACACACATGCACTCACATACACACACACTGACACGCTACACAACACACATGCACTCACATACACACACTGACACGCTACACAACACACATGCACTCACATACACACACACTGACACTCTACACAACTCACATGCACTCACAAACACACACACAACACACGTGCTCACATACACACACTGACACTCTACACAACTCACATACACTGACACTCTACACAACTCACATACAATACATACACACTGACACTCTACACAACACACATGCCCTCACATACACACACAGTATTTATAAATACATAGACTTCATACATTGTTAAGACCGTTAACCAGAGCTCTAGGGCTGCGCTATCACCATGCGCATTATCTTCATTTGCGCTCAAATGATCGTGTTTACTTTTAACTTGTAATATGATGGCTACATCTGGCATGTGCAAATAGTAGCAATATAAAAGATATTGCTCGCTCGTAACTGTTAGTGCCAATCGTAATCTGGCATAAGTGTCTGGTAAATCATTTAGCCAGGAATTAGTATTTATCAGTAGTATAGTGGCTATATTTTGTAGAACTTCACATACAATATTTACCTGGGAACTGCGGTAAAGAGTTGTGTACAAGTGTGTGGTGATTTGGGGTTATTAAATTAATTACACAACACAGAGGATATTATCCAGAGCAGATCCAAAGTGGATTTATTAAATGTGATCCTGGTGGATTAGAGGGATAATTGTGCAACATGCATTTGACGGTTCTCTTCAAACAGCTCTTCGCTCTGGCTGCATTGTGTTAAGGGAAACGTACACAGTGCAGCCAGAGCGCTGCCTAATGTGAAGCAGCACTGCAAAACAAAAAAGCAGTTCCTGCAGGTTTCCTGTTCTTTTGCTTACTGCATTTTCTATGGTGACATCTCAGATCACAGCATGTTCTGCCTGAGGGATCGTCCGCTACGATTTTACATCTTGCATCCTGATATATCAATATCTCATGTGTCATGTGGTGGGTGTTGCTGGACGGAGAAGTGGTCAGTCCAGCAGTTAACATGGCCTAGCAATCCCCTGCCCCACTCCAGTTTACAGGGTCTATAGCTGTGGGTGACAGTCTAGCTGAGTATCTCACAAGTGTCACCAACCCAAAGCACAGACAGATACTGACTAAATACAGAATCTCTGACCACCAGCTGGTAATAGAGACTGGCAGATATCAGACAAAAACAAAATTTATGCTTACCTGATAAATTTCTTTCTTTTGCGATGTTCCGAGTCCACGGATTCATCCTTACTTGTGGGATATTATCCTTCCTAACAGGAAGTGGCAAAGAGAGCACCACAGCAGAGCTGTCTATATAGCTCCCCCCTTAACTCCACCCCCCAGTCATTCGACCGAAGGCCAAGGAAGAAAAAGGAGAAACTATAAGGTGCAGAGGTGACTGAAGTTTTCTAATAAAAAATACTATCTGTCTTGAATAGACAGGGCGGGCCGTGGACTCGGTACATCGCAAAAGAAAGAAATTTATCAGGTAAGCATACATTTTGTTTTCTTTTGCAAGATGTACCGAGTCCACGGATTCATCCTTACTTGTGGGATACCAATACCAAAGCTTTAGGACACGGATGAAGGGAGGGACAAGACAGGAACCTAAACGGAAGGCACCACTGCTTGCAAAACCTTTTTCCCAAAAAATAGCCTCCGAAGAAGCAAAAGTATCAAATTTGTAAAATTTGTAAAATGTATGAAGCGAAGACCAAGTCGCAGCCTTGCAAATCTGTTCAACAGAAGCATCATTTTTAAAAGCCCATGTGGAGCCACCGCTCTAGTAGAGTGAGCAGTAATTCTTTCAGGAGGCTGCTGTTCAGCAGTCTCATAAGCCAAACGGATGATGCTTTTCAGCCAAAAGGAAAGAGAGGTAGCCGTAGCCTTTTGACCCCTACGTTTCCCAGAATAAACAACAAACAAAGAAGATGATTGACGAAAATCTTTGGTTGCCTGCAAATAGAACTTCAAAGCACGAACCACGTCCAAGTTGTGCAATAAACGTTCCTTCTTAGAAGAAGGATTAGGACACAGAGAAGGAACAACAATCTCCTGATTGATATTCCTGTTAGTAACCACCTTAGGGAGGAACCCAGGTTTGGTACGCAAAACCACCTTATCAGCATGGAAAACAAGATAAGGCGAGTCACATTGTAATGCAGATAATTCAGAAACCCTTCGAGCTGAAGAGATAGCAACTAGAAACAGAACTTTCCAAGATAGAATTTTAATATCTATGGAATGCATGGGTTCAAACGGAACCCCCTGAAGAACATTAAGAACTAAATTTAGACTCCAAGGCGGAGCAACAGGTTTAAACACAGGCTTGATTCTAACTAAAGCCTGACAAAAAGCCAGAACGTCTGGGACATCTGCCAGACGCTTGTGCAATAGAATAGACAGAGCAGATATCTGTCCTTTTAAAGGAACTAGCTGACAATCCTTTCTCCAATCCTTCTTGAAGAAAGGACAAAATCCTAGGAATCCTGATCTTACTCCATGAGTAGCTTTTGGATTCACACCAAAAAAGATATTTACGACATATCTTATGATAGATTTTCCTGGTGACAGGCTTTCTAGCCTGAATCAGGGTATCTATGAACGACTCAGAGAAACCCCGCTTTGATAAAATCAAGCGTTCAATCCCCAAGCAGTCAGTTGCAGAGAAATTAGATTTGGATGCTTAAACGGACCTTGAATCAGAAGGTCCCGTCGCAGTGGCAGAGTCCATGGTGGCAGAGATGACATGTCCACCAGGTCTGCATATCAAGTCCTGCGTGGCCACATGGGCGCTATCAAAATCACCGAAGCTCTCTCCTGTTTGATTCTGGCAATCAGACGCGGAAGAAGAGGGAAAGGTGGAAACACATAAGCCAGGTTGAACGACCAGGGTACTGCTAGAGCATCTATCAGTACTGCCTGAGGATCCCTGGACCTGGATCCGTAACAAGGAAGTTTGGCGTTCTGACGAGACGCCATCAGATTCAATTCTGGTGTGCCCCACAGCCGAACCAGTTAAGCAAACACCTCCAGATGGAGCTCCCACTCCCCCGGATGAAAATCTGCCTCCCAGTTCACTACCCCTGGGATATAGATCGCTGATAGATGGCAAGAGTGAGTCTCTGCCCATCGGATTATCCTGGAAACTTCCATCATCGTCAAGGAACTCCTTGTTCCCCCTGATGATTGATATAAGCTACAGTTGTGATGTTGTCCGACTGAAATCGGATGAATCCGGCCGAAGCCAGCTGAGGCCACGCCTGAAGAGCATTGAATATCGCTCTCAATTCCAGAATATTTATCGGTAGGAGGGCCTCCTCCTGAGTCCACAAACCCTGTGCTTTCAGGGAATTCCAGAATGCACCCTAGCCCAGTAGGCTGGCGTCCGTCGTCACTATAACCCATTCTGGCCTGCGGAAACACATTCCCCGGGACAGGTGATCTTGTGACAGCAACCAAAGTCTCTGGTTTCTTGATCCAGATTTATCTGAGGAGATAAATCTGCATAATCCCCATTCCACTGTTTGAGCATGCATAGTTGCAGTGGTCTGAGATGCAAGTGAGCAAACGGAACTATGTCCATTGCCGCTAACATAAGTCCGATTACCTCTACACACTGAGCCACTGACGGCCGAGGAATGGAATGAAGAGCTCGGCAGGTGGTTAAAATCTTTGATTTTCTGACCTCAGTCAGAAAAATTTTCATGTCCACCGAATCTATCAGAGTTCCCAGGAATGGAACTCTTGTGAGAGGAATAAGAGAACTCTTTTTCACATTCACCTTCCACCCATGAGATCTTAGAAAGGCCAACACTAAGTCTGTGTGGGACTTGGCTAGTTGGAAAGTCGACGCTTGAATTATGATGTCGTCTAGATAAGGCGCAACTGCTATGCCCCACGGCCTTAGGACCGTCAGAAGGGACCCTAGCACCTTTGTGAAGATTCTTGGCGCCGTGGCCAACCCGAAGGGAAGAGCCACAAACTGGTAATGCCTGTCCAGAATGGCAAAACAGAGGAACTGGTGATGATCCTTGTGGATAGGAATGTGTAGATACGCATCTTTTAGATCCACGGTAGTCATATATTGACCCTCCTGGATCATTGGTAAAATAGTCCGAATGGTCTCCATCTTGAAGGATGGAACTCTTAGGAATTGGTTTAGGATCTTGAGATCTAGAATTGGTCTGAAGGTTCCCTCTTTTTTTGGAACCACAAACAGATTGGAGTAGAAACCTTGCCCCTGTTCTGCTTTTGGAACTGGACAGATCACTCCCATGGTAATAACACAGTGTAGGAACGCCTCTCTTTTTGTCTGGTTTACAGACAATTGAGAAAGATGGAATCTCCCCCTTGGAGGAGAATCTTTGAAATCTAGGAGATACCTCTGGGTTACAATTTCTATGGCCCAGGAGTCCTGAACGTCTCTTGCCCAGGCCTGAGCAAAGACAGAGAGTCTGCCCCCTACTAGATCCCCTTCATGCTGCCTTAGTGGCAGCAGCAGGCTTTTTGGCCTGTTTACCCTTGTTCCAAGCCTGGTTAGGTCTCTAGGTTGGCTTGGATTGAGCAAAGTTCCCCTCTTGCTTTGCAGCAGGGGAAGAGGAAGCGGGACCACCCTTGAAGTTTCAAAAGGAACAAAAATTATTTTGTTTGGTCCTTGTGTTATTTGACTCATCTTGAGGGAGGGCATGACCCTTCCCCCCAGTGATGTCCGAAATGATCTCTTTCAGTGCAGGCCCGAATAGGGTCTTACCTTTGAAAGGGATGGTCAAAAGCTTAGATTTAGATGACACATCAGCCGACCAGGACTTAAGCCATAACGCTCTACGCGCTAAAATGGCAAAACCTGAATTCTTTGCCGCTAACTTAGCGAGATGAAAAGCGGCGTCTGTAATACAAGAATTAGCTAGCTTAAGAGCCTTAATTCTGTCCAGAATATCATCTAGTGGGGTCTCCACCTGAAGAGCCTCTTCTAGGGCCTCAAACCAAAAGGCAGCTGCAGTGGTTACAGGAACAATGCATGCTATAGGTTGAAGAAGAAAACCTTGATGAACAAAAATTTTCTTTAGGAGACCCTCTAATTTTTTTATCCATAGGATCAATGAAAGCACAACTGTCTTCAATAGGTATAACATAGTAACATAGTAACATAGTAACATAGTAGATAAGGTTGAAAAAAGACTGAAGTCCATCGAGTTCAACCTATACAAATCTAAAATACTTACAAAAAGCTCCAGTTAAGCTTAAATAACCCCATTAAAATGTGACCCATTTAATACTAGCAATCATATCCATGAATTTTGTTTATATACAGAAATTTATCCAGACTATTTTTAAATGTATCTATGGTATTGGCATTCACTACCTCCTTTGGTAATGAGTTCCACAATTTTATTGCTCTTACAGTGAAAAAACGTTTCCGTTGCAGGAGATTAAATCTCCTTTCCTCCAACCTTAAATTATGACCTCTTGTCAGAACCAATTTTCTTGGAATAAAAAGAGCTTCTGCCATCTCTGTATATGGGCCTTGAATATATTTATATAAAGTAATCATGTCACCTCTCAAGCGCCTTTTTTCTAAAGAGAACAGACCCAGTTTGGCTAGCCTCTCCTCATAGGTTAATTTCTCCAATCCCCTTATTAGCTTTGTGGCCCTTCTCTGAACTTTTTCTAGTTCTGCAATATCTTTTTTAGCAATCGGTCCCCAGAACTGCACTCCAAACTCAAGGTGAGGTCTTACCAGGGCTTTATATAATGACAGAATTATGCTTTCCTCCCTTGAATCAATGCCTCTTTTAATACATGCTAGTATCTTATTAGCCTTTGAAGCCGCTGCCCTGCATTGTGCACTCATCTTTAGCTTGTTATCTATTACTACTCCCAAATCCCTTTCCTCCTGTGTTTGGCTAAGTCTTGTCCCATTTAAAAAATACATAGCCTGCTTATTTTTACTTCCAAAATGTAGAACCTTACATTTTTCCGTATTAAATCTCATTTTCCATTCACTTGCCCATAGTTCTAATTTTAGCAAATCCCTTTGCAAAGAGAGTTCATCCTGCTCTGACCTAATGACCTTACTTAACTTAGTATCATCTGCAAAAATAGAGATGTCGCTATTTAATCCTTGCTCCAAGTCATTTATAAAAATATTAAAAAGAACAGGGCCCAGTACTGATCCCTGGGGGACGCCACTGATTACCTTTGTCCAATCTGAGTATGATCCATTTACTGCTACTCGTTGCTCCCTATCTTTTATCCAGTTATTTATCCATGAGCTAACATTTTCAGCTATTCCCAGTCCCTTAATTTTGTGCATTAATCTCTCATGTGGCACTGTATCAAATGCCTTTGCAAAATCTAAGTATATCACATCAACTGATTCCCCTTTATCTATATTTTTACTTACTTCCTCGTAGAATCTAATTAGATTAGTTTGACATGATCTATTTCTCCTAAAGCCATGCTGATTAGAACTCATAATCTTGTTTACACGAATATGCTCATCAATATAATCCCTTATAATCCCTTCAAATATCTTCCCCACTATTGATGTCAGACTAACTGGTCTATAGCTTCCTGGATCATCCCTGCTTCCCTTTTTGAAGAGTGGCACCACATCAGCTTTACGCCAATCCTGGGGTACCATGCCCGAGGATAATGAGTCTTGAAAAATTAAGAGTAAAGGTTTGTCTATAACAGTGCTAAGTTCCCTTAACACCCTTGGGTGTATTCCATCTGGGCCTGGAGTTTTATTTACCTTAATATTTTTTAGTTTTTTCCTGATATCCTCTAAACAAAACCCAGTTAGTGGTATGGACTGGCATGTTCTATTCTGTTCCAAAGTATCATTCAATGGTTCCTCTCTTGTGTATACTGAAGAAAAAAACTGGTTTAGTACCTCAGCCTTCTCCCTGTCATTATTTATCATGCTACCCTCCACACATTTTAATGTACCTATATTATCCTTCTTAGATTTTTTGCTATTTATGTACTTAAAGAACCTTTTAGGGTTAGACTTAGAATCCTTGGCAATTAATTTTTCATATTCAATTTTGGCTAATTTGATTGCTTTTTTGCATGCTTTGTTACATTCCTTATAAATATTGTATGCTGAGTCTGTACTATTTTCTTTTAATAATTTAAATGCCCTACGTTTTTTCCTAATTTCTTTTAACACATTTATATTTAGCCATAACGGCTTATTTTTTTTATTTTTATTTTTATAACCATATGGTATGTATTGATATGTATATTTATTTAACAAATTTTTAAATATTATCCATTTATCCTCTGTATTTTTATTAGAAAATACATTGTCCCAATTTATATTATTTAATGATTTCCTTAAATCGTTGAATTTTGCTTTCTTGAAATTAAAAGTCTTAGTTAAGCCTTTAAAACACTGCATATGAAAAGAGATTTCAAACGTGACCATGTTATGATCACTGTTACCCAAATGTTCTTTGATTTCTATGTTTGATATTATATCTGTATTGTTTGATAGCACTAAATCCAATATAGCTTTACTCCTAGTTGGCTCCTCTATTAATTGTGACAAGAAGTTATCCCTGAGAACATTTAAAAATCTATCCCCCTTAGCTGAATTACTAGTTTCATTGGCCCAGTTTATATCAGGGTAGTTAAAATCTCCCATAATTACAGCACTGTTATTAGCAGCCTTACCTATTTGCATTAGTAGTTGAGTTTCCTCTGGGTCACTAATGTTGGGAGGCTTGTAGCATGTTCCTAGTAATATTTTTTTAGGATTTTTCCCCCCACTCTTTATTTCAACCCACAGGGTCTCTACATTGTCACTTGTATCATAAATATCTTCCCTTATTGTAGGTTTAAGGTCAGGTTTAATATACATGCAGATTCCTCCACCCCTTTTATTATTCCTGTCCCTCCTAAATAATGTATACCCCTCTAAGTTAACTGCCCAGTCATGTGAATCATCCCACCAAGTTTCAGTTATACTGATAACATCATAGTCCTCTTCTGCAACTAAGAGCGTCAGCTCCCCCATTTTACCTGTCATGCTTCTTGCATTTGTTGTCATACATTTAATTTTCATGTGCTTTCTGCTGCTACTTGGTGTACTTTCCTCTATACTTTCTAATGTGACATTTCTTAAGTCATCCCTTCCTTGAGATATTAATGGAGAGACATATTCAGACACTGATCTCTCTGTTCTATTTTGTTCAAATTGACCCTCCCCCCCTTTGCCTAGTTTAAAAGGTTCTCTAAACGTGCTACCATCCTTTCCCCCAACACACCTGCACCCATGTCATTCAGGTGCAATCCATCCTTACTGTACAATTTGTACCCTAGTGAAAAATCAGCCCAGTGTTCTAAAAAGTCAAACCCCTCATTTTTACACCATGTTTTTAGCCATGAATTAACAGACCTTAGCTCCTTCTGCCTTACTGAGTTAACACACGGCACTGGTAATATCTCAGAAAATATTACTTTGGATGTCCTTGCTTTAAGCTTGCTACCTAACTCCCTGAAGTCATTTTTTAGGACTCTCCATCTCCCACTGATTTCTTCATTAGTACCAATATGCACCATGACTGCAGGATCAGACCCGCATCCCTCTAATAATCTATCAATACGCTCCACAATATGCCTAACACGAGCCCCTGGAAGACAGCAAACTGTTCTATGTAAAGGGTCTGGATGACAAATTACCCTATCAACCTTCCTTATAATAGAGTCTCCTACCACCAACATCTGCCTCTGGCCCTGACTTGTATGCCCCTCTTCCATGACTGAAGGACTGCCCACCATAGTATGCTCCTCTTCCACAGCTAAAGGACTGTTCACTATACTAGGCAACACGGCCCTCTCTGACACTGCCACCCCTGAACTGATATCCCCAACATCTTCACTTAATCTTGCAAATCTATTGGGGTGTACCAGCTCAGAACTGGCCTGTCTCTTCCGCTTACTTCGCCCTCTAACTGTGACCCAGCTACATCCTGGAGTCTCCTCATCTGAATCCTCCCCATTCCCACTGCTGGAACCATTAACAACCAGCTCAGTCCTATCCATTTCCCTTTCAAGTGTCTGAATTTCATGTAGTGTTGCAATTCGTTCCTCCAGATCCCCAATACGAGTTTCTAAAGAGACAATATGCTCGCACTTGCCACAAACATATAATCCCAGAAGCGGCTGCTCCAGTGATGCAAACATGTGGCAAACTGTACACTGAATGAGATTCTCACACATTCTTAATAAAAGGTTTAACTTAAAAGTATTAAATAAATATATTTCCCCTTGGTTACCCCAAAACCTTGTTTGCCTAACTACCTTGGTTAGCTAACTATTATACTTAGGTATAGTTGTATTGTACGCTTAGGCAGAGTAGAAATAGCTTCCTCCACCTTAGGGACTGTCTGCCATGAGTCCCTCATGGTGTCAGATATGGGAAACATTTTCTTAAAAAAAGGAGGGGGAGCGAACGGAATACCTGGTCTATCCCACTCCTTAGTAACAATGTCCGAAATCCTCTTAGGGACCGGAAAAACATCAGTGTAAACAGGAACCTCTAAATATTTGTCCATTTTACACAATTTCTCTGGAACTACAATAGGGTCAAAATCATCCAGAGTCGCTAAAACCTCCCTGAGCAATAAACGGAGGTGTTCTAGCTTAAATTTAAATGCCGTCATATCTGAATCTGTCTGAGGGAACATCCTTCCTGAATCAGAAATTTCTCCCTCAGATAGCAAATCCCTCATCCCTACCTCAGAACATTGTGAGGGAATATCGGATACGGCTACTAAAGCGTCAGAAGGCTCAGCATTTGTTCTTAACCCAGAGCTAATGCGCTTCCCTTGCAACCCTGGCAGTTTAGATAAAACCTCTCTGAGGGTAGTATTCATAACTGAGGTCATATCTTGCAGGGTGAAAGAATTAGACGCACTAGAAGTACTTGGCGTCGCTTGTGCGGGCGTTACTGGTTGTGACACTTGGGGAGAACTAGATGGCAAAACCTGATTTCCTTCTGTCTGAGAATCATCCAATGCCAAACTCTTATAAGTCAAAATATGCTGTTTGCCATTTATAGACATATCAGCACAAGTGGGACACATTCTGAGAGGGGGTTCCACAATGGCTTCTAAACAAATTGAGCAATGAGTTTCCTCAATGTCAGACATGTTAAAACAGGCTAGTAATGAGACAAGCAAGCTTGGAAAACACTTTATTTAATGAAAAAAAAACAATTTTCAAAAACGGTACTGTGCCTTTAAGAGAAAAAAAGGCATACACAAACTGTAAAACAGGTTAAAATTGCTTCAAATTTTCTGAAATTTTAACAGTGTACCCACAATGCTTTAGAAAGATTGCACCACAAGTAAATAGGCAATAAACCCCAAAATGAGCAAACCGGATTGATAATGCCCAAAACCGGTAAAAACCCCTGTCAGCACATTGCCACAGCTCTGCTGTGGCGCCCACCTGCCCTTAGGGGACGAAAATATGAGGATAAAGCTTAGTTTAGGCTCCAGAAGAGTACCAGGACCTCTGGAAAGGCTGCTTGTCTGTATTATCTAAATGCGCAACTGAGGCGCGAAAATAGGCCCTGCCCATCTCACTCAATGTTGCTGGGGCCTACACTAAATCCATCAAACCCTGTTTGAAAACCATGTGGGTTATAAAAAAAAAACCTAAATAAGCCAAATGAACCCTCAAACAGATGTCCCATCATAAAATAAAAACGTTTTACTCCCAGACACACAAACGTTTGCCCAATATATCAAACTGAGTGCCCATGAAATTAGCCCATTATGCAAGCTAGTAATGCCCCTTATAAACTAGGATTACTGTTTACCCTTCCCCTAATGGGGATACTGTGAGCATTTCAGAGTTAACACAGTCTCTGCAGAAATTATAACTGAACATACCTCATTGCTGTATAGCAAGAAACCGTTCCTCACACTGAAGTTTTCCTGTACTCCTCAGCTTCTGTGGGAACAGCAGTGGACCTTAGTTACAAATGCTAAGATCATCATCCTCCAGGCAGAAATCTTCATCTATGTCCTGCCTGAGAGTAAATAGTACAACACCGGTACTATTTAAAAATAACAAACTCTTGATTGAAGATAAAATAAAACTAACAGTTTAACACCTCTTTCACTTTACCCTTCCTGCTTAGAGCCGGCAAAGAGAATGACTGGGGGGTGGAGTTAAGGGGGGAGCTATATACACAGCTCTGCTGTGGTGCTCTCTTTGCCATTTCCTGTTAGGAAGGATAATATCCCACAAGGATGAATCCGTGGAGTCGGTACATCTTGCAAAAGAAATGGAGACCCAGGGCAGCCAGATAATGTGCACAGTGTGACAGTGGGGACATAGAGACTGAAACAGACTTCCTCTTGTACTGTACAAGATACAAACTCTTAAGGGATAAATACTTCCCAAAAATAATGAAAGAAATAACAGACTTCCCACAGATGTCGGAACAAGAAAGGCTATGTGTACTCTTAGGAGAAAAAAACAAAGCTACAAGGATAGTAGCAAAATATGTAGCAGACTGTCACATGACCAGAACCCCCAATCAGATTATATGAACTATCATATTTACCCACTATACTCCTACTTTATAAATTGTTATTGATCTGTTTTATTGTAACATATTACTTTGGCAACACATGTAATAATGTCATGCTAATAAAGTATTCTTGACTTGACTGTAGGGTCAGTAGCTCAGACCAGTGGGTCACAGCCTGCTCAGTGTACAGGGTCTGTAGGGTCAGTAACTCAGACCAGTGGGTCACAGCCTACTCAGTGTACAGGGTCTGTAGGGTCAGTAGCTCAGACCAGTGGGTCACAGCCTGCTCAGAGTACCAGGATACATAAAGCACAGTAAAGACCAAAAATGTTATTGTTTAAAAAGATAGATAATCTCTTTATTACCTATTCACCAGTTTTTTCATAACCAACAGTTTGTTACCTCAGTGATTACCTTGACCTTGTATCTAAGCCTCTGCAGACTGCCCCCTTTCCTCAGTGCTTTGGATAGACTTGCATTTTAGCCAATCAGTGCTGACTCCTAGGTAACTGCACAGGTGTGAGCACAGTCTTATCTATATGGCACACATGTTATTGGCTATTCACAGCAAGACAGGGAGATACGAGGTGGGCTGTATGAGCCTACGTAGGTTTAGCCTTAAACTGCCATTTCATAGACACTGAGACTAATTAACAGCCTAATGGTAAAGCAGCCAATAGCAGACAGTCTGCGGCAAGAGCCCCTGATTGGCTAAAACTCCTCGCATCCTGATAATGTCATTGGATTGGGGGTTGGTAGCGGTTGTCACTAAAATCAGCCCAATAGCAAGTGTACAATCTGCATGATGCTGAATTAGGTGCTGCTGGGAAACCCATATCCATCTGTAGTGGAAAAACAAATGGCTGTAACCTCACTTCTGCCAATACCATCAGCGCCCTAGTCCTTGCCATTTCATGGTACTGATGAACAAGGCATGATGGTCTGGATTTGTAGGGCCTCAAGGTAATATGGCTCCAAATAATGTCTGAACTGTTGTTTATTTTATGATAAAGTGTAATATATACAACATCAGCCTTGGGAGCAAGAAATAGAATTATAGGTGTTTTTCCTTAAAGCCCAATGTGACAATATCTACAAACAGAGAAAACTAAGCCTGGCTTATAACTGGTAGTGATTCTAGACCAGTGCTTGACAAATTGGTTTAAAAAATGGAAGCCGATAGAATATTTAAGGAGCCAGAGAGTGGTATTTCTATAATACAGATATATGGATAATAACCCAAAATGTTAGGAGCCGGGGCAGGATTCTAGGACCATGAAGAGGCGCTGAGGATTGGTGGAGTCTACCTGCAGGAAACTGGCCTTTTTAAGGGCCCAGGAAATCATGCTGACTGCAGAACGGGTGTTTCCTATCTCCCGCAATGCACCAATCAGCGAGTGCCACTGTACTGTGAAGTATGAGCAGCCTAACGAATACGGCTTTATTACAGCATTAATAATATGCACCAAATGGTTTCAGACAACAAAGGGTCCAACTCCAGTATTTACAGGGAGCATACATAAAATGCACAGATATTAGAACCAATAAATAAATAACATGCTGATCTATGGTGCCCAGCAGTAGTAACTTCCCATCCTATGGGCCCCAAGGCAGAACATGCAGTGATCTGAGATGTTAATGTCTTCAGAAAGAACAGGACACATGCAGAAACTGTTACTGCTTTAACTTTGCAGCGCTGTTCCACATCAGGCTGTTCTCATCAAACAGAGCCGTGCTCTGGCTGCGCTGTGCAGCTGCTTTTTGAAGTGAACAGTCAAATATGCAGTAGCTCTGTAAAGCAGCAGAGCATTTATTGTTGACTGGCTCAGATTCTCTTCAAACCCGCCCCCTAGCCTTTCCCAGTCTGCAAAGCTGTGACTTCTTAATGTAAGACGTTCATATGAGCATTGCACCATTTTTATTACTACATTTCTATGTTAGACCAAGAGAAAAGGAAATAAATTAATTAAAGAGACACTTTACAAATTAGTTTTTGTCTGCAGCTAATATGCAATGCAATTTTCCACTGCTGCACCATATTATAAAACTATAAAAACGGCTTTATTCTCCCGTTAACCAACACATTGCATTTGAACTGGTGCTTTACTGTAACTGCCTAATTTAAATTTTATTTTAAAAATGACCTACAGAAAAATGTTCATTAAAAAAATCTCATTGCAGAAAGTAAAAAAAAAGTTCTGCCTCTGGGCCTATGAGAAGAGCAGAACAAGGGTGATAACCGGACTTTCCCTCCTTCTTAAGGTGGAACGATTTTTGTTGGTGAATGCCTCAAGGATTAACAAGATAAAAAAGATCAAATTTCCAATACAAAAAAAAACTGTAAGTGTTATAAACCGGATTTACTATTTCATTACTCACATTTGTTAATTGGCAAACTGCTCCCATACGGCTCCTCTCTGCACTCAATCTTCTTAACCAGTAAAGGTTTTACTTGAACAAACCCTGTATGGACATAAATCACTGGTGAGAAAAAGACCGCTACACGGTGACAAACATGAATGGCTCTTAGCTTGTTACTGACAACTGTGTCACTACAGATAATCACACTAGAGCTTGTTACCGACAACTGTGTCACTACAGATAATCACACTAAAGCTTGTTACTGACAACTGTGTCACTACAGATAATCACACTAAAGCTTGTTACTGACAACTGTGTCACTACAGATAATCACACTAGAGCTTGTTACTGACAACTGTGTCACTACAGATAATCACACTAAAGCTTGTTACTGACAACCGTGTCACTACAGATAATCACACTAAAGCTTGTTACTGACAACTGTGTCACTACAGATAATCACACTAAAGCTTGTTACTGACAACCGTGTCACTACAGATAATCACACTAAAGCTTGTTACTGACAACTGTGTCACTACAGATAATCACACTAGAGCTTGTTACTGACAACTGTGTCACTACAGATAATCACACTAGAACTTGTTACTGACAACCGTGTCACTACAGATAATCACATTAGAGCTTGTTACTGACAACTGTGTCACTACAGATAATCACACTAAAGCTTGTTACTGACAACTGTGTCACTACAGATAATCACACTAGAGCTTTCCCTCCTTCTTAAGGTGGAACGATTTTTGTTGGTGAATGCCTCAAGGATTAACAAGATAAAAAAGATCAAATTTCCAATACAAAAAAAAACTGTAAGTGTTATAAACCGGATTTACTATTTCATTACTCACATTTGTTAATTGGCAAACTGCTCCCATACGGCTCCTCTCTGCACTCAATCTTCTTAACCAGTAAAGGTTTTACTTGAACAAACCCTGTATGGACATAAATCACTGGTGAGAAAAAGACCGCTACACGGTGACAAACATGAATGGCTCTTAGCTTGTTACTGACAACTGTGTCACTACAGATAATCACACTAGAGCTTGTTACCGACAACTGTGTCACTACAGATAATCACACTAAAGCTTGTTACTGACAACTGTGTCACTACAGATAATCACACTAAAGCTTGTTACTGACAACCGTGTCACTACAGATAATCACACTAAAGCTTGTTACTGACAACTGTGTCACTACAGATAATCACACTAAAGCTTGTTACTGACAACCGTGTCACTACAGATAATCACACTAAAGCTTGTTACTGACAACTGTGTCACTACAGATAATCACACTAGAGCTTGTTACTGACAACTGTGTCACTACAGATAATCACACTAGAACTTGTTACTGACAACCGTGTCACTACAGATAATCACATTAGAGCTTGTTACTGACAACTGTGTCACTACAGATAATCACACTAGAGCTTGTTACTGACAACTGTGTCACTACAGATAATCACACTAGAACTTGTTACTGACAACCGTGTCACTACAGATAATCACATTAGAGCTTGTTACTGACAACTGTGTCACTACAGATAATCACACTAAAGCTTGTTACTGACAACCGTGTCACTACAGATAATCACACTAAAGCTTGTTACTGACAACCGTGTCACTACAGATAATCACATTAGAGCTTGTTACCGACAACCGTGTCACTACAGATAATCACACTAAAGCTTGTTACTGACAACCGTGTCACTACAGATAATCACACTAGAGCTTGTTACTGACAACTGTGTCACTACAGATAATCACACTAGAGCTTGTTACTGACAACCGTGTCACTACAGATAATCACACTAAAGCTTGTTACTGACAACTGTGTCACTACAGATAAATCACACTAGAGCTTGCTACTGACAACTGTGTCACTACAGATAATCACACTAGAGCTTGTTACTAACAACCGTGTCACTACAGATAATCACACTAAAGCTTGTTACTGACAACCGTGTTACTACAGATAATCACACTAGAGCTTGTTACTGACAACCGTGTCACTACAGATAATCACACTAGAGCTTGTTACTGACATCTGTGTCACTACAGATAAATCACACTAGAGCTTGTTACCGACAACCGTGTCACTACAGATAATCACACTAAAGCTTGTTACTGACAACCGTGTCACTACAGATAATCACACTAGAGCTTGTTACTGACAACTGTGTCACTACAGATAATCACACTAGAGCTTGCTACTGACAACTGTGTCACTACAGATAATCACATTATAGCTTGTTACTGACAACTGTGTCACTACAGATAATCACACTAGGGGCTCGATTTATCAAACATATTCTCCTTAATTTGCGCCTTAATTCACGCCGTCGTAATATATCTCCTATTTATCATTAAGAAATACTCCTAAAAATGTGCAAATACGACTGCAAAATTCTCGCACTTCAATGTCCCTCGCCTAGGCGCACATTTGCGCAAATTAAAGCTTTAAAACGCCCTTTTCAGGGTGTATATTCAAGAATACGACCTATTTCTCTCCAAAATAGATATTTATCATTATTTTGCGCCATTGGAGAGCCTAAAGTTCTCCTCCTAATACGACTACTAATGTTCTCCATGAAGAGATAGGAGAACATCTAATTTACTCCATATTTTCAGCGCAAGAAGATGGATTATTTCCTTATTTTGTCTGCAATTTCTTTAGCAAGGGGCCATGAAAATCGAAGAAATGAACAGATTTTGCCAATACGTAGACGGCAAAGAGTTCCACGAGTTTTTCTACCTCGTTGTGGACTACAGGCATTATCTGATTATCAGATAAAAAAAAGATTTCGCCTAAACAGGGAGAGCATACAAAATCTATATGTTCTAATACAGAATGATCTAGAGCCACAGACTAGAAGAACAAGGGCAATACCTGGAATGCTCAAGTTATTGGCAGTTTTGCATTTCCTAGCCACGGGCTCTTTTCAGGCTGTGTCCAGTGCAGTGGTTGGCATGAGTCAGCCTTCTTTTTGTAGACATTTGAGGACTGTGTTAAAAGCGATTTTGAAGCATCTAAATAAATTTATATATGTGCCAAGGAATGTACATGAATGGCACCAAGTAAAATCTGGTTTTTATCAAGTTGCCGGCATTCCAAATGTCCTAGGTGCAATTGATTGCACACATATTGCAATTAGACCACCAGCTTTAAGGGAGGAGCAATATCGAAATCGGAAACACTTCCACTCTCTCAATGTTCAAGCAGTATGTGACTCTAACCTTCGGTTTTGGGCAGTAAGATCAGGTTTTCCAGGGTCATGCCACGATTATCACATATTAAAGCAGTCTGCTTTATTTGCAGCATTTGAACGTGGAGAGATGCCACACGGTTGGCTATTAGGTGAATATTAAAATTTTTATATTTATTTATAAAATGTCATATTTTAACCTCATAAACCTGTTGTTACATGTCGCTAATTTGTAATTGTCTTATATTTTTGAAGGTGACAGCGGGTACCCCTGTAGGCCTTGGCTCTTGACACCTGTACCAATACCTCATACACGATCAGAAATCAAGTTCAACGAATCTCACAGGTCGACAAGGAGTGCTATTGAGCGTACATTCGGGGTACTGAAAATGAGATTTCGGGTGTTGGACCGTTCTGGTGGTGATCTACAATATTCCCCAGAGAAATGTAATGACATAATTCTGGTGTCATGCATAATGCACAATATTGCTATTTCCCAACTAAATATAGATGAGGTGTGTCTGGAGGATGTTCCAGAAGATGTTTATGTTCCTCATGAAATTGTCACAAGACATACCACAAGAGCTGGAGTGGAAAATCGTCTTGAAATTATTGAACGATTTTTTAGATGTAAGTCTACTTAATAAAATTGTATTAACATGTTAATATTGTTTGTTCTATATAATTAATTACATCTTTTTTTTTTTTTCAGGAAATTTTATGATTGGATTCAAATACCTTGGTTTAATTTAATAATTAAAATTGATAGAATTGTGTATATATATATATATATATATATATATATATATATATACATATATATATATATATATATATAATTTTATTTTTATATAAGAGAAATTACATAGTTTGATACCAAAGTTGTGTTGTGTTATTTATATATCTATATCTCTCTCTCTCTCTCTCTCTCTCTCTCTCTATATATATATATATATATATATATATATATATATATATATATATATATATATATATAGAAATACATTTTTTTTTAATTAAAAATAGAATTTATATAGTTTATAACCAAAGTTGTGTTGTGTTATTTATACATATCTTTTTCTCTTTTTGAATAAAAAATGAATATTTTGAAACAAAAAAATGGTTCGTTATTTACTTTGAATAAATTTTTTTTATTTATTAATATTTATTAATATAAAAAACTTTATTAAACAACAAAAATTAACATCAAAACAGTGAACTCTAATAAACATTAACCAAGGCTATAAGTGCGTTAAATATTTTAGAACCCGTAACTTGAAGGTATATATGGAGAATAGAATTAGAAATCAGGATGTCGTCTATTCAAGAACTCTAACTTTTTCTGATAATACTCCTTTTGCACTGTTAATTGTTCTTGAAGTATATTATTTCTTTGTTTTTCCAATTCTATCATTTGTTTAAAAAATTCATTTTGTTCGTTTCTGAAAGACAATGCCATATCTGTTAATCTTTCAACCTCATTTGGTCTCTCCGGTTCATCTATCGGGCATTGTTCTGCATCCTCAATCTCTTCCTCACATTCTGATTCCTCTACATGTGGTGTTTCAACTTGTGTTGATGTTTGTCCCTCTATTTGTGTCTCATCATCATCATCCTCCTGACAAACTGTGTCAGTCACAAGTGGTTGTAATGTGATTTCTATTTCATCTATGAATGTAAAAAATAATTATTTTAAAAAATTAATAAAATTAATTAAAAAAAAAAAAAAAAGGTCAATAATTACCATCAAATAATGTAATTGACGAATCTTGCATAGTTTGTAGTAATCCCATGACACCTGTAACAAAAATACATTGATATTCATATATATGTTTTTAAATTAAATATCTTTACATAAACAGAATTTTCATGGCGAAAAGTAAGAAACGTAGTAATACATATTCATTGTCCATTCTTTTCATTAATACAAATGATATTATCATTTTTGTAATATACTTGTACTTACTGGTAGTTTCTTCCCTGCATGGTATACCACATGAAGATGTTGTGGGTTGTTCACTAGTCAACTCAGACTCGGATGGTAGGTCCACCTGGGCATTTTCTAATTCATTTTCTAATGCCTGTTCATGTTCTTCTATAGTAGATATAAACAAATTAAAATTTAATTAAAATTAAATATTGAGAAAATGAATATACAAAATACATGTTAAAGAAATAGTGTAGTGTAAATTATTATTTCATTATTCTGATAGAGCATTGAATTTCAAAAAATGTTTATAATTCAATACTATTAAAATTTTTATATTTTCTTCTTTTTGGATTATCTCTCATTTCCCAAACAAAAAATCTAAGTTTAGAAGCGTGGCCATTTTTGGGTGTGACACCTGTTTAGCGCTTGCTGATTGGTTTCTTTTTAAATGTAGCCAGCCAATTAACAAGCGGTATCCAGGTCCTCATCCAAAAATGGTCCTGCTTCCAAGCTTACAAGCATACTTTGTTCAATACATATTAAAATAAAAAAAATAAAAAATATTCATATAAAAAAATTATTAACAGGGTATGCTCTGTCTGAATCTTGAAATATAAGTTAAGAATATATTATACTATTCGTTTAATAGCAATCAATTAGATATTTACCTCGAAAATCCATGGTATCTGATGGTACATCAAGTCCCACCACGACAGCATCCCCCATCCTGGCATACAGCATCTGTTCGTAGTCAAGCAGTTCAGCCCTATATGCGGGGCCTCCACCAGTTCCTTTTGATAACTGCTTTTCCTTGCATACTTTTCTTTTAATATTCTTACGAATATCATTCACCCGCTTCCGACAGGCCCTGACGTCTTTCGGAAAACTACCCTCTGCTGACACAGCACGACTAATTTGTTCCCAAATAGCCTTTTTTCTTTGAGGGTTGACAGATTTTGCTTGATATCCGATAATAATATCGTAATGTTCGATGACCACTTCAACTAGAATACAGTTCTGTCGATGACTAAACATCACACTTCGGCCACTTTTCGTTTTTCCAGCTAGTCCAGTAGCCATCGCAAATTTAGATCAAAAAATGGCGCTAATAAAAATAGTGTCTTCGTTAGAAGTCAGAATAAAGTAATGAACAATTATCACTAACAACTTTTGTTCCAGAACGTTACAGAAATGGGGCGTTATATGAATAGATTACTGAATAATTTAAATAAAATTAGTAACTGTAATTTGATTGCACAATTAGAATTTACTTTATTCCTATTGGTCAAATGTGTATTTTTTTCAAATTGATGTGTTTTTATTATTATATACATTCTTTTTTAAAATTCGAAACTATTTGTATGTATCAATTGGGGTAACAACGAACATAGCCCTAAAAATAAATTTAAACTAGGAAAACAAATGTATCGACTTTACAAATATCGTCACATTTATTGCGCATTGTAACAATTGCCAGTTATCTTCTATCGACTGTACCTTGTAACAACTTACATGTAATCTATATTGATACAAAAAGATGTAACTTGTTTAATATTTTTTCTTTAATATTGATAAATAATGAAGTTTCGACTCGATTACTTATTTCTTTTAAAAATAAATCATTTTTAAAATGGGTATATTTTAATGCGCACTAACAATAACAATTAGTTCCGTTATTGGGTGGAGTTTTATGGTTAGAGAGATACATACATACATTTGAAGATGAATCGTTCCAAGAAGTTTTCCATTGGTGAATTACTGATTATCACCTATACAATGGAAAAGTATTTTCCGAAAAAAAAGAAGGGGATATTCACATTGGAACAGGATAGAAGAAATCCAATTTTATCAGAGATGGTGCGACGGGTCAGACGTCTGTCTGGCCATAATAGGACTAGAAAACAGTGCCTGAAGCGTTATAATGATCTAATCCGGAGACAATCTAAATTAAGGACCCTAATAAGAAGCTATGTTATGAAATGTAAGTATTTATGTAATAGTTGTGTATCATTTTTTTAACTCTATTGTAATCTGTCATTAGTTGTTACTTTGTTTATCTTGAACTTTGTGCAGAAATATAATTGCAAATTTTGTATCCATTTTAGATTTATTGCGGTTTGTGAAACAGTATTAACAATGTAATTGTTTCAGTCTGATGTTGTACTGTACAATCGATTAACAATATAAATACAATTGTATTTCAATTTTTAACAGTCAAAAATAGAAAAAGGCCCCGTTATCTGCGCCCAATAAAATGGAATCCATCCAGTCCAGAAGCTGATTGTGATCCACTACCGACTGTTTTTCTGGAGTCTGAGGCTATAATGACAACAGGTATGAATATAGTTACTAAAATGTTTAATATTAAGATAACTCATCATTGATATTAACATTTATATGTTCAAAATTTTTACAAAAAGGGAAAAAGAAAAAAAGGCGACAACGTCGCAGAAGGCCAATGCCCATCATTGATGATGAATCTGACAATGAAGGTAGATTTCCTTAACATATATCTTACAAATAAATAAAATTATTCTATTTAATGACTATAATCATATTAATTATAGACATGATTGAAGAAGATACAGACCAAAATGCCATTGAAGATATAATTGTTGAAGAGGAAAATAATAATATGAATCAAGATTCACCAAATAGCGAGCAACAACAAGACACTAATATATGTAGGTTCATATGTCTATTCAGTCACTCCTTATATGTCATTATTTGTACTAAAATAGAACTTTTGTTTTAGTGAATAATTATTGAAAAGAGATATGGATTTCAATCAGCATTGTTCTATTACATAAGTATTCCTGTTATAATTATGTATGTCTTTCAGCTATTCAAGATGAAGGACAGAACCTTGAACATGAAGAAGAAATGCAATCTAATTCATCCAATGTAACGGAATTTTATGATTGGAGTGAGTTCTTTTGTATCATAACAATCTTTAGCTTTCACTATTGTGTGGAACAAAAGATGCATGTGCGTGTACACAGTATTATCAAGATGACATGCTTTTAAATAACAACAGAGGTGTAGATAAAACCTTCTAACAAGAGATTAGTCTTTTGTCTGTGTTTCTTGTTAGCATTAGTTAAAACACTATTGATCTTGTAATACTTTACTGAAATGTATTCAAGTCATGACATAACTATTTTTCTATTTCTCATTGGTATAGTGCCTGAAGATCAAGAAATAACTATAAACAAAAAAGAAATTTTGGATACCCTGCTGGAAGTTGAAAATAATTTGATGAGGACATACATAAAAGTGCAAAACTTAAGAGAAAAATATCAATCCTTTTAATTAGGAACAATAAAGAAAAAAATTATTTCTTTTCAGTTTTAAATAAAAAAAAATATTATGATATGAAAATAACTTTTATTTTGGTTTACAATAAATACATATATTTTTCAATTTAAAGGTGTGTGTGTGTTTATTTAATCTAAAAAAACCTATATTAATGCTGAGGGGGGAGGTGGATATAAATATAAGAGTTGGGTTAGATCAAAGGGTTGGGTTATATCTTTGAAATACATAAACTCATGTTTATATAAGTATTTCAAAAGTTAATACAAAGATATAATTTGTAATACAATTTTGAATGAGATCTTGATGTGCTTTCTTAAATAATATAAACATTGATACAACAAATAATAAAGTAGATATAAAAAAATTGTGTTATTTCAACATTAAATTTTAATCTTACCATTTAACTTAAGATTTATATGTGAGAGAATGTGATAATATGATCACAATTATTATATTCAAATTTTTAAAACATTGTTAGCGATTATCGTAAATATAAATAAATTTTGTGTTTATTGAAAAGCACACATCGAATTTGTAACATTGATAACTGAACAATACAAATTAAAAAGTAATCAATGAGAATTCACATTTATTTCTCATATGCGCTTTAATTTAAGACATTTTTAATAATAAATATGGCGCAAATATATGAATAACGGCGAGATTTATCAATATCACGCCACATCTCGCCTTTGGAAAGTAACGTAGAAATACGACCCCTTTTATGATAAATAATGGCGCACATGTGCGCCTATCGGATGGCGATATGCAGAGTACTTGACGGAGAACGGAACGGCGATCTTGAACAAAGTTTGATAAATCGAGCCCTAAAGCTTGTTACTGACAACTGTGTAACTACAGATAATCACACTAAAGCTTGTTACCGACAACCGTGTCACTACAGATAATCACATTAGAGCTTGTTACTGACAACTGTGTCACTACAGATAATCACACTAGAGCTTGTTACTGACAACTGTGTCACTACAGATAATCACACTAGAGCTTGTTACTGACAACCGTGTCACTACAGATAATCACATTAAAGCTTGTTACTGACAACCGTGTCACTACAGATAAATCACACTAGAGCTTGTTACTGACAACTGTGTCACTACAGATAATCACACTAGAGCTTAAAAACATAATTTATGCTTACCTGATAAATTTATTTCTCTTGTAGTGTAGTCAGTCCACGGGTCATCCATTACTTATGGAATATATCTCTTCCTAACAGGAAGCTGCAAGAGGATCACCCAGCAGAGCTGCAATATAGCTCCTCCCCTCACATGTCATATTCAGTCATTCGACCAAAGCAGACGAGAAAGGAGAAACCATAGGGTGCAGTGGTGACTGGAGTTTAATTAAAATTTAGGTCTGCCTTAAAGACAGGGCGGGCCGTGGACTGACTACACTACAAGAGAAATAAATTTATCAGGTAAGCATAAATTATGTTTTCTCTTGTTAAGTGTAGTCAGTCCACGGGTCATCCATTACTTATGGAATACCAATACCAAAGCTAAAGTACACGGATGAAGGGAGGGACAAGGCAGGAACATTAAACAGAAGGAACCACTGCCTGAAGTACCTTTCTCCCAAAAATAGCCTCCGAAGAAGCAAAAGTGTCAAATTTGTAAAATTTTGAAAAGGTGTGAAGCGAAGACCAAGTCGCAGCCTTGCAAATCTGTTCAACAGAGGCCTCATTTTTAAAGGCCCAGGTGGAAGCCACAGCTCTAGTAGAATGAGCTGTAATCCTTTCAGGAGGCTGCTGTCCAGCAGTCTCATAGGCTAAACGTATTATGCTACGAAGCCAAAAAGAGAGAGAGGTAGCCGAAGCCTTTTGACCTCTTCTCTGTCCAGAGTAAACGACAAACAGGGAAGAAGTTTGACGAAAATCTTTAGTTGCCTGCAAATAGAACTTCAGGGCACGGACTACGTCCAAATTATGCAAAAGTCGTTCCTTCTTTGAAGAAGGGTTAGGACACAATGATGGAACAACAATCTCTTGATTGATATTCCTGTTAGTAACTACCTTAGGTAAGAATCCAGGTTTAGTACGCAGAACTGTCTGAATGAAAAATCAGATAAGGAGAATAACAATGTAAGGCAGATAACTCAGAGACTCTTCGAGCCGAGGAAATAGCCATCAAAAACAAAACCTTCCAGGATAACAGCTTGATATCAATGGAATGAAGGGGTTCAAATGGAACGCCTTGAAGAACATTAAGAACTAAGTTTAAGCTCCACGGCGGAGCAACAGTCTTAAACACAGGCTTAATCCTAGTTAAAGCCTGACAAAAAGCCTGAACGTCTGGAACTTCAGCCAGACGTTTGTGTAGGAGAATAGACAGAAAATCTGTCCCTTTAACGAACTAGCAGATAAGCCCTTTTCTAAACCCTCTTGTAGAAAGGACAATATCCTAGGAATCCTAACCTTACTCCATGAGTAACTCTTGGATTCGCACCAATATAAATATTTACGCCATATCTTATGGTAAATTTTTCTGGTAACAGGCTTCCTAGCCTGTATTAAGGTATCAACAACCGACTCAGAGAAGCCACGCTTTGATAGAATCAAGCGTTCAATCTCCATGCAGTCAGCCTCAGAGAAATTAGATTTGGATGTTTGAAAGGACCCTGAATTAGAAGGTCCTGTCTCAGAGGCAGAGACCACGGTGGACAGGACGACATGTCCACTAGGTCTGCATACCAGGTCCTGCGTGGCCACGCAGGCGCTATCAGAATCACCGAAGCTCTCTCCTGTTTGATCTTGGCAATCAAACGAGGAAGCATCGGGAATGGTGGAAACACATAAGCCATGTTGAAGACCAAAGGGGCTGTCAGAGCATCTATCAGCACCGCTCCCGGGTCCCTGGACCTGGATCCGTAACAAGGAAGCTTGGCGTTCTGGCGAGACGCCATGAGATCCAGATCTGGTTTGCCCCAACGAAGAATCAGTTGAGCAAAGACCTCCGGATGAAGTTCCCACTCCCCCGGATGAAAAGTCTGTCGACTTAGAAAATCCGCCTCCCAGTTCTCTACGCCTGGGATGTAAATCGCTGACAGGTGGCAAGAGTGAGACTCTGCCCAGCGAATTATCTTTGAGACTTCCAACATCGCTAGGGAACTTCTGGTTCCCCCTTGATGGTTGATGTAAGCCACAGTCGTGATGTTGTCCGACTGAAATCTGATGAACCTCAGAGTTGCTAACTGAGGCCAAGCTAGGAGAGCATTGAATATTGCTCTTAATTCCAGAATATTTATTGGGAGGAGTTTCTCCTCCTGAGTCCATAATCCCTGAGCTTTCAGGGAGTTCCAGACTGCGCCCCAGCCTAGAAGGCTGGCGTCTGTTGTTACAATCGTCCAATCTGGCCTGCGAAAAGTCATCCCCTTGGACAGATGTGGCCGAGAGAGCCACCATAGAAGAGAATCTCTGGTCTCTTGATCCAGACTTAGTAGGGGGGACAAATCTGAGTAATCCCCGTTCCACTGACTTAGCATGCACAATTGCAGCGGTCTGAGATGCAGGCGCGCAAATGGTACTATGTCCATTGCCGCTACCATTAAGCCGATTACTTCCATGCACTGAGCTACTGACGGGTGTGGAATGGAATGAAGGACACGGCAAGCATTTAGAAGTTTTGATAACCTGGCCTCTGTCAGGTAAATTTTCATCTCTACAGAATCTATAAGAGTCCCTAGAAAGGGAACTCTTGTAAGTGGTAATAGAGAACTCTTTTCCACGTTCACCTTCCACCCATGCGACCTCA
Organism: Bombina bombina; assembly: GCF_027579735.1. Classification (NCBI taxonomy): domain Eukaryota; kingdom Metazoa; phylum Chordata; class Amphibia; order Anura; family Bombinatoridae; genus Bombina; species Bombina bombina. The sequence continues at coordinate 462,490,615 of NC_069505.1, read as the reverse complement.
GAAATGCCAGAACTATCTCTGTATGAGACTTGGCAGTTTGAAAACTTGACGCTTGTATCAGAATGTCGTCTAGGTACGGAGTCACCGCTATGCCTCGCGGTCTTAGTACCGCCAGAAGTGAGCCCAGAACTTTTGTAAAGATTCTTGGAGCCGTAGCTAATCCGAAGGGAAGAGCTACAAACTGGTAATGCCTGTCTAGGAAAGCAAATCTTAGGTACCGATAATGATCCTTGTGAATCGGTATGTGAAGGTAGGCATCCTTTAAATCCACTGTGGTCATGTACTGACCGTCTTGGATCATGGGAAGGATGGTTCGAATAGTTTCCATTTTGAATGATGGAACTCTTAGAAATTTGTTTAGGATTTTTAAGTCCAAGATTGGTCTGAAGGTTCCCTCTTTCTTGGGAATCACAAATAGATTTGAATAGAAACCCTGCCCGTGTTCCGTCCGCGGAACTGGGTGGATCACCCCCATTAGTAAAAGGTCTTGTACACAGCGTAGAAACGCCTCTTTCTTTATTTGGTTTGCTGATAACCTTGAAAGATGAAATCTCCCTCGTGGAGGAGAAGTTTTGAAGTCCAGGAGATATCCCTGAGATATGATCTCCAACGCCCAGGGATCCTGGACATCTCTTGCCCAAGCCTGGGCGAAGAGAGAAAGTCTGCCCCCCACTAGATCAGTTTCTGGATAGGGGGCCCTCTCTTCATGCTGTCTTGGAGGCAGCAGCAGGTTTCTTGGCCTGCTTGCCCTTGTTCTAGGACTGGTTAACTTTCCAGCCCTGCCTGTAACGAGCAACAGTTCCTTCCTGTTTTGGAGCGGAGGAAGTTGATGCTGCTCCAGCCTTGAAGTTACGAAAGGCACGAAAATTAGACTGTTTGGCCTTTGATTTGGCCCTGTCCTGAGGTAGAGCATGGCCCTTACCTCCCGTGATGTCAGCTATAATTTCTTTCAAGCCGGGCCCGAATAAGGTCTGCCCTTTGAAAGGAATATTAAGCAATTTAGATTTAGAAGTCACGTCAGCTGACCAGGATTTAAGCCATAGCGCTCTGCGCGCTTGGATGGCGAATCCGGAGTTCTTAGCCGTAAGTTTGGTTAAATGTACGACGGCATCAGAAACAAATGCGTTAGCTAGCTTAAGTGCTTTAAGCTTGTTCATAATTTCATCCAATGGAGCTGTGCGAATGGCCTCTTCCAGAGACTCAAACCAGAATGCCGCCGCAGCAGTGACAGGCGCAATGCATGCAAGGGGCTGTAAGATAAAACCTTGTTGAACAAACATTTTCTTAAGGTAACCCTCTAATTTCTTATCCATTGGATCTGAAAAGGCACAACTATCCTCCACCGGGATAGTGGTACGCTTAGCTAAAGTAGAAACTGCTCCCTCCACCTTAGGGACCGTCTGCCATAAGTCTCGTGTGGTGGCGTCTATAGGAAACATTTTCCTAAATATGGGAGGAGGGGAAAAGGGCACACCAGGTCTATCCCACTCCTTGCTAATAATCTCTGTAAGCCTTTTAGGTATAGGAAACACGTCAGTACACACCAGTACCGCATAGTATCTATCCAACCTACATAATTTTTCTGGAATTGCAACCGTGTTACAATCATTCAGAGCCGCTAATACCTCCCCTAGCAATATGCGGAGGTTCTCAAGCTTAAATTTAAAATTAGAAATCTCTGAATCCAGTCTCCCTGGATCAGATCCGTCACCCACAGAATGAAGCTCTCCGTCTTCACGTTCTGCAAACTGTGACGCAGTATCTGACATGGCTCTCACCTCATCCGCGCGCTCTGTCCTTAACCCAGAGCTATCGCGCTTGCCTCTTAATTCTGACAATTTAGATAATACTTCTGTCATAACAGTAGCCATGTCTTGCAAAGTGATTTGTAAGGGCCTCCCTGATGTACTTGGCGCCACAAAATCACGCACCTCCTGAGCGGGAGGCGAAGGCACTGACACGTGAGGAGAGTTAGTCGGCATAACTTCCCCCTCGTTGTCTGGTGATAATTTCTTTACATGTAAAGATTGACTTTTATTTAAAGTAGCATCAATGCAATTAGTACATAAATTTCTATTGGGCTCCACATTGGCCTTTAAACATAGTGAACAAAGAGATTCATCTGTGTCAGACATGTTTAAACAGACTAGCAATGAGACTAGCAAGCTTGGAAATACTTTTCTAAATAAATTTACAAGCAATATAAAAAACGCTACTGTGCCTTTAAGAAGCACAAAAAGCTGTCACAGTTGAAATAACAATGAACCAAAATAGTTATAGCAACCAATTTTTCACAGTAAATGTATTAAGTTAGCAAAGGATTGCACCCACCAGCAAATGGATGATTAACCCCTTAATACCCAAAAACGGATTAACAATTTAATAATTAACGTTTTTCTCACAGTCAAAACACACTGTCACAGGTCTGCTGTGACTGATTACCTCCCTCAAAATGAATTTTGAAGACCCCTGAGCTCTCTAGAGACGATCTGGATCATGGAGGATGAAGTAGACAGATTGTGACTGAATTTTTACTGCACAAAAAAGAGCTAAAATAGGCCCCTCCCACTCATATTACAACAGTGGGGAAGCTCAGAAAACTGTTTCTATGCAGAAAACAAAGATGGCCATGTGGTAAAAATCATGCCCCAATAAGTTTTATCACCAAGTACCTCACAAAAAACGATTAACATGCCAGTAAACGTTTTGAACATACATTTGAAAATTTATGAATTGTTATTAATAAGCCTGCTACCAGTCGCTTTTACTGCAGTTAAGGCTCATACATTATTTCAGTATTAACAGTATTTTCAGAGTCAATTCCATTCCTTAGAAAAATACATTCAGTGTACACACACTCATCAGCCTAATACCAGTCGCTATCACTGCATTTAAGGCTGAACTTACTTTACATTGGTATCAGCAGTATTTTCTCAGTCAATTCCATTCCTCAGAAAAATAATTACTGCACATACCTCATTTGCAGGGGGGCCCTGCATGCTATTCCCCTTCTCTGAAGTTACCTCACTCCTCAGATGAGAACAGCCAGTGGATCTTAGTTACGTCTGCTAAGATCATAGAAAACGCAGGCAGATTCTTCTTCTAATGCTGCCTGAGAATAAACAGCACACTCCGGTGCCATTTAAAATAACAAACTTTTGATTGTAGAAATAAACTAAGTTAAAAAACACCACAGACCTCTCACAGCGACCTATCTAGTTAGGCTGCAAGAGAATGACTGAATATGACATGTGAGGGGAGGAGCTATATAGCAGCTCTGCTGGGTGATCCTCTTGCAGCTTCCTGTTAGGAAGAGATATATTCCATAAGTAATGGATGACCCGTGGACTGACTACACTTAACAAGAGAAATGACAAATATGAATGGCTCTTAGCTTGTTACTGACAACCGTGTCACTACAGATAATCACACTAGAGCTTGTTACTGACAACCGTGTCACTATAGATAATCACACTAGAGCTTGTATAGAACGTCTGTAAATATAACATTTTATAACACATATCTGCAATAGCTACTCACCCCCATACACTATATCCCCTGGTGTTGTAAAGGTGGTGGATGTCTAGGACTCAGATACTGAGCCCCACTAGAGCCACTGCTTCTATGATGAAGAGCCTATGACTCTGGGCACTCACTGTGTATTACAACATCACACACACACACACACGTATGACAGGATCACTATGGGCCAGTAGCACACTGTGTGATGTATAACTAGTGGTGGCACCTCAGCAAGATTACCAAGCAGGGAGCAGTGCAAGGGACGGTACACAGGGCAGGAGCAGTACAAGGGACGGTACACAGGGCAGAAGTACAAGGGACGGTACACAGGGCATGAGCAGTACAAGGGAAGGTACACAGGGCAGGGAGCAGTACAAGGGAAGGTACACAGGGCAGGGAGCAGTACAAGGGATGGTACACAGGGCAGGGAGCAGTACAAGGGATGGTACACAGGGCAGGGAGCAGTACAAGGGATGGTACACAGGGCAGGGAGCAGTACAAGGGATGGTACACAGGGCAGGGAGCAGTACAAGGGAAGGTACACAGGGCAGGGAGCAGTACAAGGGAAGGTACACAGGGCAGGGAGCAGTACAAGGGAATGTACACAGGGCAGGGAGCAGTACAAGGGAATGTACACAGGGCAGGGAGCAGTACAAGGGAATGTACACAGGGCAGGGAGCAGTACAAGGGAATGTACACAGGGCAGGGAGCAGTACAAGGGAATGTACACAGGGCAGGGAGCAGTACAAGGGAAGGTACAAAGGGCAGGAGCAGTACAAGAGAAGGTACACAGGGCAAGAGCAGTACAAGGGAAGGTACACAGGGCAGGAGCAGTACAAGGGAAGGTACACAGGGCAGGAGCAGTACAAAGGAAGGTAAACAGGGCAGGAGCAGTACAAGGGAAGGTACACAGGGCAGGAGCAGTACAAGGGAAGGTACACAGGGCAGGAGCAGTACAAGGGAAGGTACACAGGGCAGGAGTAGTACAAGGGAAGGTACACAGGGCAGGAGTAGTACAAAGGAAGGTACACAGTGCAGGGAGCAGTACAAGGGAAGGTACACAGGGCAGGGAGCAGTACAAGGGAAGGTACACAGGGCAGGGAGCAGTACAAGGGAAGGTACACAGGGCAGGAGCAGTGCAAGGGAAGGTATACAGGGCAGGAGCAGTACAAGGGAAGGTAAACAGGGCAGGAGCAGAACAAGGGAAGGTACACAGGGCAGGGAGCAGTACAAGGGAAGGTACACAGGGCAGGAGCAGTGCAAGGGAAGGTACACAGGGCAGGGAGCAGTACAAGGGAAGGTACACAGGGCAGGGAGCAGTACAAGGGAAGGTACACAGGGCAGGAGCAGTGCAAGGGAAGGTATACAGGGCAGGAGCAGTACAAGGGAAGGTAAACAGGGCAGGAGCAGAACAAGGGAATGTACACAGGGTGTCACTCATATGTGTTTAAAACTAGATTATGTGTCACTTATATGTGTTTAACACTAGATTATGTGTCACTTATATGTGTATAACACAAGATTATGTGTCACTTATTTGTGTTTAACACTAGATTATGTGTCACTTATATGTGTTTAACACTATATTATGTGTCACTTATATGTGTTTAACACTAGATTATGTGTCACTTATATGTGTTTAACACTAGATTATGTGTCACTTATATGTGTATAACACAAGATTAGGTGTCACTTATATGTGTGCAACACAAGATTAGGTGTCACAGATGTATTTAACACAAGATTATGTGTCATTTATATGTGTATAACACTAGATTATATGTCACTTATATGTGTTAAACACTAGATTATGTGTCACTTATATGTGTTAAACACTAGATTATGTGTCACTTATATGTGTATAACACAAGATTATGTGTCACTTATATGTGTTTAACACTAGATTATGTGTCACTTATATGTGTTTAACACTAGATTACGTGTCACTTATATGTTTAACACTAGATTAGGTGTCACTTATATGCGTCTTTGTCCCATTCCCTGTAGAGTTATATAAATTATTACCTAGAGACCTGAGGGTCAGGTAATTCTCCATCATCACATCCTTATAAAGCTCTTTTTGTTCATCAGTTAAACAGCCCCACTCCTCCTCCGTGAAATAAACAGCAACTTCATCAAACTCCATTGGTTCCTTAAAATGTAAAAAAATAAATCAAACCATTAAAACCGGATTTAACTCAAAAAGTGTAAACCACACAGATTACACTGACTGTGACAATGACCATGAACAAACCCAGAGCTCGGCCAGTGAACATGAACAGACCATATGGTCAGTGTGCTCACTCCCCCTGGGGTTGTGCTGTGTATGTGTTGTATAAAGACCATGAACAAACCCAAAGCTCAGCAAGTGACCATGAACAGACATTATGGTTAGTGTGCTCAGTCCCCCTGGGGTTGTGCTGTGTGTGTGTGTTGTATAAAGACCATGAACAAACCTGGAGCTCAGCCAATGACCATGAACAGACCATATGGTTAGTATGCTCAGTCCCCCTGGGGTTGTGCTGTGTGTGTGTTGTATAAAGACCATGAACAAACCCAAAGCTCAGCCAGTGACCATGAACAAACCATATGGTCAGTGTGCTCACTCTCCCTGGGGTTGTGCTGTGTATGTGTTGTATAAAGACCATGAACAAACCAGGAGCTCAGCCAGTGACCTGAACAGACCATATGGTCAGTGTGCTCACTCTCCTGGGGTTGTGCTGTGTGTGTGTTGTATAAAGACCATGAACAAACCCGGAGCTCAGCCAGTGACCTGAACAGACCATATGGTCAGTGTGCTCACTCTCCCTGGGGTTGTGCTGTGTATGTGTTGCATAAAGACCATGAACAAACCCAAAGCTCAGCCAGTGACCATGAACAGACCATATAGTTTGTGTGCTCAGTCCCCCTGGGGTTGTGCTGTGTGTGTGTTGTATAAATACCATGAACAAACCCGGAGCTCAGCCAGTGACCATGAACAGACCATATGGTCAGTGCGCTCAGTCCCCCTGGGGTTGTGCTGTATGTGTGTTGTATAAAGACCATGAACAAACCCAAAGCTCAGCCAGTGACCATGAACAAACCATATGGTCAGTGTGCTCACTCTCCCTGGGGTTGTGCTGTGTATGTGTTGTATAAAGACCATGAACAAACCCAAAGCTCAGCCAGTGACCATGAACAGACCATATAGTTTGTGTGCTCAGTCCCCCTGGGGTTGTGCTGTGTGTGTTGTATAAATACCATGAACAAACCCGGAGCTCAGCCAGTGACCATGAACAGACCATATGGTAAGTGTGCTCAGTCCCCCTGGGGTTGTGCTTTGTGTGTTGTATAAAGACCATGAACAAACCCGGAGCTCAGCAAGTGACCATGAACAGACTGTATGGTTAGTGTGCTCAGTCCCCCTTGGGTTGTACTGTGTGTGTGTTGTATAAAGACCATGAACAAACCCGGAGCTCATCGTTCTCACCTCCGCAGTCATCATGTAGCTCACACATGAATTCGCCCTGATACTCCAAGAACTTGTTGTGGAACTTAAGCGACGTGTGTGACACTGAGTAACAGGTACTCACCTTCTTGTCACTCTTACTATCAACAACCTAGAAACGACAGGAGGGTGTAAATGCTTAAGGCAAATGGAATATAACAAATATTAGTGATACCTTAACAATAACCAAGAAAAATCAGAAACAAATTTAGCTATAACTGACAATTATTGCACATAATATTAGTACAGGGCTACAAGTCACATGACAAGGTTACATAACTGCGCTGGGCAGATAAACACAGGTAATACTCACCAAGCCTATATACTCTCACACAACTCTGTAATACCCCAGAGAATGAGGTAACCAACTGAAGACTCTAAACAACTCCTGGCTGAGACTATAGATAAAATGTGACAACTAATATGAAGCAGAGTAAAACTGGCGCTAAGTTAGTCAGCTAGGGTATATATAGAGGTTCCCTGTATCACACACAATCCCCCAGTACTGTATGTACAGATATATAATGTTATATAGAGGTTCCCTGTATCACACACAATCCCCCAGTACTGTATATACAGATATATAATGTTATATAGAGGTTCCCTGTATCACACACACACACAATCCCCCAGTACTGTATATACAGATATATAATGTTATATAGAGGTTCCCTGTATCACACACAATCCCCCAGTACTGTATATACAGATATATAATGTTATAAAGAGGTTCCCTGTATCACACACACACAATCCCCCAGTACTGTATATACAGACATATAATGTTATATAGAGGTTCCCTGTATCACACACACACACAATCCCCCAGTACTGTATATACAGACATATAATGTTATATAGAGGTTCCCTGTATCACACACACACACAATCCCCCAGTACTGTATATACAGATATATAATATTATATAGAGGTTCCTGTATCACACACACACAATCCTCCAGTACTGTATATACAGATATATAATGTTATATAGAGGTTCCTGTATCACAAACACACAATCCCCCAGTAATGTATATACAGAAATATAATGTTAGAGGTTCCTGTATCACACACACACAATCCCCCAGTACTGTATATACAGATATATAATGTTATATAGAGGTTCCCTGTATCACACACACACAATCCCCCAGTACTGTATATACAGATATATAATGTTATATAGAGGTTCCCTGTATCACACACACAATCCCCCAGTACTGTATATACAGATATATAATGCTATATAGAGGTTCCCTGTATCACACACACACAATCCCCCAGTACTGTATATACAGATATATAATGTTATATAGAGGTTCCCTGTATCACACACACACAATCCCCCAGTACTGTATATACAGATATATAATGTTATATAGAGGTTCCTGTATCACAAACACACAATCCCCCAGTACTGTATATACAGATATATAATGTTATATAGAGGTTCCTGTATCACACACACACAATCCCCCAGTACTGTATATACAGATATATAATGTTATACAGAGATTGCCTATATCACACACAATCCCCCAGTACTGTATATACAGATATATAATGTTATATAGAGGTCCCCTGTATCACACACACACAATCCCCCAGTACTGTATATACAGATATATAATGTTATATAGAGGTTCCTGTATCACAAACACACAATCCCCCAGTAATGTATATACAGAAATATAATGTTAGAGGTTCCTGTATATCACACACACAATCCCCCAGAACTGTATATACAGATATATAATGTTATATAGAGGTTCCTGTATCACACACACAAACAATCCCCCAGTACTGTATATACAGATATATAATGTTATATAGAGGTTCCCTGTATCACACACACACAATCCCCCAGTACTGTATATACAGATATATAATGTTATATAGAGGTCCCTGTATCACACACACACACAATCCCCCAGTACTCTATATACAGATATATAATGTTATACAGAGGTTGCCTATATCACACACAATCCCCCAGTACTGTATATACAGATATATAATGTTATATAGAGGTCCTGCTTCCATGGATCGTGGAGAAGCCTATTTGCCAGCCTCCTTCCTCATGACTATGGCCCCTGGAAGATTGTGCCCCTGAGAACATATTAACTTTTATTGGGTGTGTATGGCCCTTTAAGAACCGTCTGGGGACATATTGTGACTTTGGTGAACAATGCCCCTTTAAGACTATGTCCCCAGACCTGTAAAATAGCTTGTCCCTGGCTTTCTCCCACTTGGTTCAGTGAATGGGACTTGCTGAGCCAGGTGCCACACAGGCAGAGTGTTCCACAGAGGGGGAGCACTGTTACAGAGGCATTGGTTTTCATTGTGTGCCATTAAGTGCTATGTGACAGACCCTTCGGTCAGAACTAAAGAGATAACTTTGTTCAGCTTCAAGAAGCATTCTAAATACAAGTTTGCTGGGATCAGCTCTAATTAAGTTTAGTGAAAAACATTCCCATTGTCTAATCAGACTGCTAGTAGTGATAAGGTAGACTGCATTGTTTTATTGTGTGTAATGTTATCTGCTGAAGTAATGTTGTGGCCTGTCAAAGGGCGTTGCCTCTCTATCTAAATGCATCAAATGTGTGATTGGGGATTTTATGCCTCCCCCTGAGTGTCTTTTTTGCATGTACTCTATATACAGATATATAATGTTATACAGAGGTTGCCTATATCACACACAATCCCCCAGTACTGTATATACAGATATATAATGTTATATAGAGGTCCCCTGTATCACACACACACACAATCCCCCAGTACTGTATATACAGATATATAATGTTATATAGAGGTTCCTGTATCACACACACACAATCCCCCAGTACTGTATATACAGATATATAACGTTATATAGAGGTTCCCTGTATCACACACACACACAATCCCCCAGTGTTACAAACTGCTATTTGTAACTGGCCCTTTAAATGAAAAATTGCCCTGCTTCCATGGATCGTGGAGAAGCCTATTTGCCAGCCTCCTTCCTCATGACTATGGCCCCTGGAAGATTGTGCCCCTGAGAACATATTAACTTTTATTGGGTGTGTATGGCCCTTTAAGAACCGTCTGGGGACATATTGTGACTTTGGTGAACAATGCCCCTTTAAGACTATGTCCCCAGACCTGTAAAATAGCTTGTCCCTGGCTTTCTCCCACTTGGTTCAGTGAATGGGACTTGCTGAGCCAGGTGCCACACAGGCAGAGGGGGAGCACTGTTACAGAGGCATTGGTTTTCATTGTGTGCCATTAAGTGCTATGTGACAGACCCTTCGGTCAGAACTAAAGAGATAACTTTGTTCAGCTTCAAGAAGCATTCTAAATACAAGTTTGCTGGGATCAGCTCTAATTAAGTTTAGTGAAAAACATTCCCATTGTCCAATCAGACTGCTAGTAGTGATAAGGTGGACTGCATTGTTTTATTGTGTGTAATGTTATCTGCTGAAGTAATGTCAAAGCCTGTCAAAGGGCGTTGCCTCTATCTAAATGCATCAAATGTGTGATTGGGGATTTTATGCCTCCCCCTGAGTGTCTTTTTTGCATATAACCTCAATAAAAACCAGGCTGTGTGTTCCAGCACATCAGACCTATTCTGACCCTCTAACTTGCAGCTTTGACTCATGTTTGTAGGGGAGCGCTAGGAGCATCCTTTTCTACGGTCCAACTTCCAGCCAGCCTGGAGGCAACCGTAACACCCAGTACTGTATATACAGATATATAATGTTATATAGAGGTTCCCTGTATCACACACAATCCCCCAGTACTGTATATACAGATATATAATGTTATATAGTGGTTCCCTGTATCACACACACACAATCCCCCAGTACTGTATATACAGATATATAATGTTATATAGAGGTTCCCTGTATCACACACACACAATCCCCCAGTACTGTATATACAGATATATAATGTTATAAAGAGGTTCCCTGTATCACACACAAAATCCCCCAGTACTGTATATACAGATATATAATGTTATATAGAGGTTCCCTGTATCACACACAATCCCCCAGTACTGTATATACAGATATATAATGTTATATAGAGGTTCCCTGTATCACACACACAATCCCCCAGTACTGTATATACAGATATATAATGTTATATAGAGGTTCCCTGTATCACACACACAATCCCCCATTACTGTATATACGGACATAAAATGTTATATAGAGGTTCCCTGTATCACACACACACAATCCCCCAGTACTGTATATACAGATATATAATGTTATATAGAGGTTCCCTATATCACACACAATCCCCCAGTACTGTGTATACAGATATATAATGTTATATAGAGGTTCCTGTATCACACACACACAATCCCCCAGTACTGTATATACAGATATATAATGTTATATAGAGGTTCCTGTATCACACACACACAATCCCCCAGTGCTGTATATACAGATATAGAATGTTATATAGAGGTTCCTGTATCACACACACACAATCCCCCAGTACTGTATATACAGATATATAATGTTATATAGAGGTTCCCTGTATCACACACACCAGTGATGTGCGGTGACTTCAGAGGCTGGTGAGGCAGTGGCTAGGAATCGGATACACCTTCATTCTTTAGATATCCTTTGAAGAAATAGCAATGTACATGGGCGAGCCAATCGCATGAGGTATCTATATGCAGCCACCAATCAGTATCTATTGAGCATATCTAGATATGATTTTCAACAAAGGATATCTGATTTTCTTCATTCTTTTGATATCCTTTGTTGAAAATCATATCTAAATATACTCAGTAGCTTCAGAGCATATTTAGATATGATTTTCACCAAAGGGTATCTGGTTTTCGTCATTCTTTTGATATCCTTTGTTGAAAATCATATATAAATATGCTCAGTTGCTTCTGAGCATATTTAGATATGATTTTCAACAAAGGATATCTGATTTTCTTCATTCTTTTGATGTCCTTTGTTGAAAATCATATCTAAATATGCTCAGAAGCTACAGAGCATATTTAGATATGATTTTCAACAAAGGATATCTGATTTTCATCATTCTTTTGATATCCTTTGTTGAAAATCATATCTAAATATGCTCAGTTGCTTCTGAGCATATTTAGATATGATTTTCAACAAAGGATATCTGATTTTCTTCATTCTTTTGATATCCTTTGTTGAAAATCATATCTAAATATGCTCAGTAGCTACAGAGCATATTTAGATATGATTTTCAACAAAGGATATCTGATTTTCGTCATTCTTTTGATATCCTTTGTTGAAAATCATATCTAAATATGCTCTGTAGCTACTGAGCATATTTAGATATGATTTTCAACAAAGGATATCTGATTTTCTTCATTCTTTTGATATGCTCAGTAGCTACTGAGCATATTTAGATATGATTTTCAACAAAGGATATCAAAAGAATGAAGAAAACCAACAATGTAAGAGGACAGTGACTCAAGGTGTGCAGGGTCCTACTGTGTTATGGTTTAGAAAATAGCATGAGAGGGGATGAAGCAGATGTCAGATTTGTATCTGGTCAGACAGTGAGTAGGTGGGTTAGGCAGGCTTTATATTTATGGTTTTGAGGCATGAAGTTCTACAAAATGTCTGGAAAAGAGAGGCATCCAAATAGCTTATGGTGAGTAAGTAGTGAGAGAAAAGCCTACACAGTATATATCAGATATAATACAGTGGCGTATTTAGGTTTTGTGCTGCCCTAGGCACTAAAAATTCTGCTGCCCCCCCACCCCACAGGTTTTAGGCTTTTTTTAGCCATAATACTTTTTGGTCAGGGTGCAACATGCCTTTTTTATTTTTCATGCTATTTTTAAACTAAATCAGAATAAAAGAGGGAGAGCAAGGAAGAGAATGAAGGAGCTGGGAGGGTAGACAGATGAGGGAGAGCAGGGAGAGGAGATAACGCTGATTTCCATTGGTGGATTTAATCAGCAGCTTTATTAACTGTTGTTCCCAGTAAAATACACTTTTACACTCACACACACACTAAGACACACAGACATAAAGACACATTCACACACAAAGTTACACACACACAGACACAGACATAAAGACACTGACATTCACACACACAGTTATACAGACATAAAGACACTTACATTCACACACACAGTTACACAGACATAAAGACACTTACATTCACACACACACAGTTACACAGACATAAAGACACTTACATTCACACACACACAGTTACACAGACATAAAGACACTTACATTCACACACACACAGTTACACAGACATAAAGACACTTACATTCACACACACAGTTACACAGACATAAAGACACTTACATTCACACACGCAGTTACACAGACATAAAGACACTTACATTCACACACACAGTTACACAGACATAAAGACACTTACATTCACACACACAGTTACACAGACATAAAGACACTTACATTCACACACACAGTTACACAGACACAGACATAAAGACACTGACATTCATACACACAGTTATACAGACATAAAGACACTTACATTCACACACACAGTTACACAGACATAAAGACACTTACATTCACACACACAGTTACACAGACATAAAGACACTTACATTCACACACACACAGTTACACAGACATAAAGACACTTACATTCACACACGCAGTTACACAGACATAAAGACACTTACATTCACACACACAGTTACACAGACATAAAGACACTTACATTCACACACACAGTTACACAGACATAAAGACACTTACATTCACACACACAGTTACACAGACATAAAGACACTTACATTCACACACACAGTTACACAGACATAAAGACACACACAGTTACACAGACATAAAGACACACAGTTACACAGACATAAAGACACTTACATTCACACACAGTTACACAGACATAAAGACACACACACACACACACAGTTACACAGACATAAAGACACACAGTTACACAGACTTAAAGACACACAGTTACACAGACATAAAGACACACAGTTACACAGACATAAAGACACACATAGTTACACAGACATAAAGACACACACAGTTACACAGACATAAAGACACTTACATTCACACACACAGTTACACAGACATAACGACACTTACATTCACACACAGTTACACAGACATAAAGACACTTACATTCACACACAGTTACAAAGACATAAAGACACTTACATTCACACACAGTTACACAGACATAAAGACACTTACATCCACACACGGTTACACAGACATAAAGACACTTACATTCACACACAGTTACACAGACATAAAGACACACAGTTACACAGACATAAAGACACACATAATTACACAGACATAAAGACACACACAGTTACACAGACATAATGACACACACACAAAGACAGACATAAAGACACACACAGTTACACAGACATAAAGACACACACACACAGTTAAAAAGACATAAAGACACACAGTTACACAGACATAAAGACACACAGTTACACAGACATAAAGACACACATAGTTACAGAGACATAAAGACACACACACAAAGACAGACATAAAGACACACACACAGTTACACAGACATAAAGACACACACAGTTACACTGACATAAAGACACACAGACACACAAAGACACAAACTCTCTCACAAACACACACTGGGCATTATCCATTTGGCACCATCACAGTTTAACTTGTGTAACAGAAAATAGTGCTATACTATTCTTTCTTTCTTTTTTTTTTTTTAAGAAAGGGAAACAGTGCACACTTATAAGTCCCTTATTCTCACAGTATCAGTTATCTGCAGCGGAGAAAGGCCATAAAAAACGGCACGGGGAGAAAAAAAAAAGATAATTTTTAAAGTCATAAACTTACCTTGCCTGACGGTGTGGTCTTCTCCGTCCTGAAAGCCCCAACCCCCGTTGTCTCTTCACTGCTACATTCCAGCAGTTAGGGAAGTTAGACAGCATGTCATAAACAAGCCCAGCTGTCAAAGGTCCCACAGCACCGGCAGAAGTATCACTCTGATCCCTGCACTTAGTGCCTAAAGTTTAATCATAGCTGAGTCATGGCACATGGGGCAGAATAAAAAATACAGCCTTTTTAATGTGCTCAGTTTGTGTGGCTAATATACAGCTGCAGCCTGCAGTATATAAGCCACGCAAACTGAACACATTAAAAAGGCTGTACTTTTTATTATAGAGCTAGCCAGGATGTATGTTACCTTATGTTTCTCTGCAGGTTGCGCCCTGTGTACCCGTTGCTTCCCAGGCTAGCGGCTACTGCCGGTTTGCCCGCAACTATGAGGCCCTGATTTCAACACAGTCAGAGTGAGGTTCCATTCCCACCCATCCGTAGCAGCCGCTGCCTCATGCATTAGTGTGGCAAGTTTTTGATCTGCTTGTTGTGTGTCTGCGGCTATGATGTGGATGTGTTGCCCCTGCCTAGACTCAGACACCAATAAAGGGACAATTCTTGAGTGCCCCAGCCCCAAAAAGTGCCGCCCCCTCAAATCTGCCGACCTAGGCCATAATATGCCCATGCGCCCGGCACTCAGCACAACAGACTCAGACTTGCTGTCGTCTGATTGGCTGAGAGGCGGCAATGGCTCCCGAGGCTTTCAGAGTCAAGCCTCCGGTGGGAGCAGTATGGGCCGCAAGAGAGCACTGCAATGGCACCTATTCTCCTCCTGGTGGCAGTGTCTCAGCGGCCCATAGACATCCATAATACCTTGCATTCATATTGCGCAATAGAAGGATAGCTGGCAGGACTCTAGTTGCGCAATATGAATGTCAATGTATTTCTGTTACGTTTTTTTTTTACAGAAACACATCAAAATAATAAAGTACTGATTTTGGTGGAGGGGTGGGGGGGGGTCACCTTTTTATTAAAAAAAAAATGAAAAAACATAATTTATGCTTACCTGATAAATTTATTTCTCTTGTAGTGTAGTCAGTCCACGGGTCATCCATTAATTATGGAATATATCTCTTCCTAACAGGAAGCTGCAAGAGGATCACCCAAGCAGAGCTGCTATATAGCTCCTCCCCTCACATGTCATATTCAGTCATTCGACCAAAACCAGACGAGAAAGGAGAAACCATAGGGTACAGTGGTGACTGGAGTTTAATTAAAATTTAGATCTGCCTTAAAGACAGGGCGGGCCGTGGACTGACTACACTACAAGAGAAATAAATTTATCAGGTAAGCATAAATTATGTTTTCTCTTGTTAAGTGTAGTCAGTCCACGGGTCATCCATTACTTATGGAATACCAATACCAAAGCTAAAGTACACGGATGAAGGGAGGGACAAGGCAGGAACCTTAAACAGAAGGAACCACTGCCTGAAGCACCTTTCTCCCAAAAATAGCCTCCGAAGAAGCAAAAGTGTCAAATTTGTAAAATTTTGAAAAAGTGTGAAGTGAAGACCAAGTTGCAGCCTTGCAAATCTGTTCAACAGAGGCCTCATTTTTAAAGGCCCAGGTGGAAGCCACAGCTCTAGTAGAATGAGCTGTAATCCTTTCAGGAGGCTGCTGTCCAGCAGTCTCATAGGCTAAACGTATTATGCTACGAAGCCAAAAAGAGAGAGAGGTAGCCGAAGCCTTTTGACCTCTTCTCTGTCCAGAGTAAACGACAAACAGGGAAGAAGTTTGACGAAAATCTTTAGTTGCCTGCAAATAGAACTTCAGGTCACGGACTACGTCCAGATTATGCAAAAGTCGTTCCTTCTTTGAAGAAGGGTTAGGACACAGTGATGGAACAACAATCTCTTGATTGATATTCCTGTTAGTAACTACCTTAGGTAAGAACCCAGGTTTAGTACGCAGAACTACCTTGTCTGAATGAAAAATCAGATAAGGAGAATCACAATGTAAGGCAGATAACTCAGAGACTCTTCGAGCCGAGGAAAAAGCCATCAAAAACAGAACCTTCCAGGATAACAGCTTGATATCAATGGAATGAAGGGGTTCAAATGGAACGCCTTGAAGAACGTTAAGAGGAACAACTCAGGGGGAGCTGGAGGGCGTAGGAGGGGAGAGGGATGGAGAGGGGGAGATGTAAGACTAACTCTTTTTCTGTTTTTTCTTTCTTTTTTTTTGTTTTTCTTTTTTTTTTGTTATAGTGTATGAGATATTTAATAGTCAAACACATCAAGAAAAAGGATGTGCTATTAAGACTTTTCTTTTTTTTTAGTAGCCTATTTAGAGAAACAACCAAAATTAATATAAATAAAAAAAAAAAATGAGAATAGTACTGAACTAATTCATATTAACAAGAGTATAGTAGTCCACTCTGTAGAGGTAGTAAGCTGGATGAAAGATTGTATAAAGTATATATTGGATGTAATGTGAGGAAGCTAAACATCCCTGTACCATTTATGGATGTAAGAGGGGGGGAAAAAATGTTGTAAACAGGTTATTTAATGCTGGATGTTATACAGTAAAGTATCACTGTACCAATTGCCTTGTGAAAACTGTAACAAAACTTTTCTCAATAAAAAAAAGTTAAAATAAAAAATAAAAATAAAAAAAAAGAACGTTAAGAACTAAGTTTAAGCTCCACGGCGGAGCAACAGTCTTAAACGCAGGCTTAATCCTAGCTAAAGTCTGACAAAAAGCCTGAACGTCTGGAACTTCTGCCAGACGTTTGTGTAGAAGAATAGACAGAGCAGAAATCTGTCCCTTTAACGAACTAGCAGATAAGCCCTTTTCTAAACCCTCTTGTAGAAAAGACAATATCCTAGGAATCCTAACCTTACTCCATGAGTAACTCTTGGATTCGCACCAATATAAATATTTACGCCATATCTTATGGTAAATTCTTCTGGTAACAGGCTTCCTAGCCTGTATTAAGGTATCAATAACCGACTCCGAGAAGCCTCGCTTTGATAGAATCAAGCGTTCAATCTCCATGCAGTCAGCCTCAGAGAAATTAGATTTGGATGGTTGAAAGGACCCTGAATTAGAAGGTCCTGTCTTAGAGGCAGAGACCACGGTGGGCAGGACGACATGTCCACTAGGTCTGCATACCAGGTCTTGCGTGGCCACGCAGGCGCTATCAGAATCACCAAAGCTCTCTCCTGTTTGATCTTGGCAATCAAACGAGGAAGCATCGGAAATGGTGGAAACACATAAGCCATGTTGAAGACCCAAGGGGCTGTCAGAGCATCTATCAGCACCGCTCCCGGGTCCCTAGACCTGGATCCGTAACAAGGAAGCTTGGCGTTCTGGCGAGACGCCATGAGATCCAGATCTGGTTTGCCCCAACGATGAATCAGTTGAGCAAAGACCTCCGGATGAAGTTCCCACTCCCCCGGATGAAAAGTCTGGCGACTTAGAAAATCCGCCTCCCAGTTCTCCACGCCTGGGATGTAAGTCGCTGACAGGTGGCAAGAGTGAGACTCTGTCCAGCGAATTATCTTTGAGACTTCCAACATCGCTAGGGAACTTCTGGTTCCCCCTTGATGGTTGATGTAAGCCACAGTCGTGATGTTGTCCGACTGAAATCTGATGAACCTCAGAGTTGCTAACTGAGGCCAAGCTAGGAGAGCATTGAATATTGCTCTTAATTCCAGAATATTTATTGGGAGGAGTTTCTCCTCCTGAGTCCATAGTCCCTGAGCCTTCAGGGAGTTCCAGACTGCGCCCCAGCCTAGAAGGCTGGCGTCTGTTGTTACAATCGTCCAATCTGGCCTGCGAAAGGTCATCCCCTTGGACAGATGTGGCCGAGAAAGCCACCATAGAAGAGAATCTCTGGTCTCTTGATCCAGATTTAGCAGGGGGGACAAATCTGAGTAATCCCCATTCCACTGACTTAGCATGCACAATTGCAGCGGTCTGAGATGCAGGCGCGCAAATGGTACTATGTCCATTGCCGCTACCATTAAGCCGATTACTTCCATGCACTGAGCTACTGACGGGTGTGGAATGGAATGAAGGACACGGCAAGCATTTAGAAGTTTTGATAACCTGCCCTCCGTCAGGTAAATTTTCATCTCTACAGAATCTATAAGAGTCCCTAGAAAGGGAACCCTTGTAAGTGGTAATAGAGAACTCTTTTCCACGTTCAGCTTCCACCCATGCGACCTCAGAAATGCCAGAACTATCTCTGTATGAGACTTGGCAGTTTGAAAACTTGACGCTTGTATCAGAATGTCGTCTAGGTACGGAGTCACCGCTATGCCTCGCGGTCTTAGTACCGCCAGAAGTGAGCCCAGAACTTTTGTAAAGATTCTTGGAGCCGTAGCTAATCCGAAGGGAAGAGCTACAAACTGGTAATGCCTGTCTAGGAAAGCAAATCTTAGGTACCGATAATGATCCTTGTGAATCGGTATGTGAAGGTAGGCATCCTTTAAGTCCACTGTGGTCATGTACTGACCCTCTTGGATCATGGGCAGGATGGTTCGAATAGTTTACATTTTGAATGATGGAACTCTTAGGAATTTGTTTAGGATTTTTAAGTCCAAGATTGGTCTGAAGGTTCCCTCTTTCTTGGGAACCACAAATAGATTTGAATAGAATCCTTGCCCGTGTTCCGTCCGCGGAACTGGGTGGATCACCCCCATTAGTAAGAGGTCTTGTACACAGCGTAGAACCGCCTCTTTCTTTATTTGGTTTGCTGATAACCTTGAAAGATGAAATCTCCCTCGTGGAGGAGAAGTTTTGAAGTCTAGGAGATATCCCTGAGATATGATCTCCAACGCCCAGGGATCCTGGACATCTCTTGCCCAAGCCTGGGCGAAGAGAGAAAGTCTGCCCCCTACTAGATCCGTTTCCGGATAGGGGGCCCTCTCTTCATGCTGTCTTAGGGGCAGCAGCAGGTTTCTTGGCCTGCTTGCCCTTGTTCCAGGACTGGTTAACTTTCCAGCCCTGTCTGTAACGAGCAACAGCTCCTTCCTGTTTTGGAGCGGAGGAAGTTGATGCTGCTCCTGCCTTGAAGTTACGAAAGGCACGAAAATTAGACTGTTTGGCCTTTGATTTGGCCCTGTCCTGAGGTAGAGCATGGCCCTTACCTCCCGTAATGTCAGCTATAATTTCTTTCAAGCCGGGCCCGAATAAGGTCTGCCCTTTGAAAGGAATATTAAGCAATTTAGATTTAGAAGTCACGTCAGCTGACCAGGATTTAAGCCATAGCGCTCTGCGCGCTTGGATGGCGAATCCGGAGTTCTTAGCCGTAAGTTTGGTTAAATGTACGACGGCATCAGAAACAAATGCGTTAGCTAGCTTAAGTGCTTTAAGCTTGTTCATAATTTGATCCAATGGAGCTGTGCGAATGGCCTCTTCCAGAGACTCAAACCAGAATGCCGCCGCAGCAGTGACAGGCGCAATGCATGCAAGGGGCTGTAAGATAAAACCTTGTTGAACAAACATTTTCTTAAGGTAACCCTCTAATTTCTTATCCATTGGATCTGAAAAGGCACAACTATTCTCCACCGGGATAGTGGTACGCTTAGCTAAAGTAGAAACTGCTCCCTCCACCTTAGGGACCGTCTGTCATAAGTCTCGTGTGGTGGCGTCTATAGGAAACATTTTCCTAAATATGGGAGGAGGGTAAAAAGGCACACCAGGTCTATCCCACTCCTTGCTAATAATCTCTGTAAGCCTTTTAGGTATAGGAAACACGTCAGTACACACCGGTACCGCATAGTATCTATCCAACCTACATAATTTTTCTGGAATTGCAACCGTGTTACAATCATTCAAAGCCGCTAATACCTCCCCTAGCAATATGCGGAGGTTCTCAAGCTTAAATTTAAAATTAGAAATCTCTGAATCCAGTCTCCCTGGATCAGATCCGTCACCCACAGAATGAAGCTCTCCGTCTTCATGTTCTGCAAACTGTGACGCAGTATCTGACATGGCTCTCACCTCATCCGCGCGCTCTGTCCTTAACCCAGAGCTATCGCGCTTGCCTCTTAATTCTGGCAATTTAGATAATACTTCTGTCATAACAGTAGCCATGTCTTGCAAAGTGATTTGTAAGGGCCTCCCTGATGTACTTGGCGCCACAAAATCACGCAGCTCCTGAGCGGGAGGCGAAGGTACTGACACGTGAGGAGAGTTAGTCGGCATAACTTCCCCCTCGTTGTCTGGTGATAATTTCTTTACATGTAAAGATTGACTTTTATTTAAAGTAACATCAATGCAATTAGTACACAAATTTCTATTGGGCTCCACATTGGCCTTTAAACATAGTGAACAAAGAGATTCATCTGAGTCAGACATGTTTAAACAGACTAGCAATGAGACTAGCAAGCTTGGAAATACTTTTCTAAATAAATTTACAAGCAATATAAAAAACGCTACTGTGCCTTTAAGAAGCACAAAAAGCTGTCACAGTTGAAATAACAATGAACCAAAATAGTTATAGCAACCAATTTTTTCACAGTAAATGTATTAAGTTAGCAAAGGATTGCACCCACCAGCAAATGGATGATTAACCCCTTAATACCCAAAAACGGATAACAATTTAATAATTAACGTTTTTAACACAGTCAAAACACACTGTCACAGGTCTGCTGTGACTGATTACCTCCCTCAAAATGAATTTTGAAGACCCCTGAGCTCTCTAGAGACGATCTGGATCATGGAGGATGAAGTAGACAGATTGTGACTGAATTTTTACTGCGCAAAAAAGCGCTAAAATAGGCCCCTCCCACTCATATTACAACAGTGGGGAAGCTCAGATAACTGTTTCTATGCAGAAAACAAAGGTGGCCATGTGGTAAAAATCATGCCCCAATAAGTTTTATCACCAAGTACCTCACAAAAAACGACTAACATGCCATTAAACGTTTTGAACATACATTTTAAAAGTTATGAAGTGTTATTAATAAGCCTGCTACCAGTCGCTTTTACTGCAGTTAAGGCTCATACATTATTTCAGTATTAACAGTATTTTCAGAGTCAATTCCATTCCTTAGAAAAATACATTCAGTGTACACACACTCATCAGCCTAATACCAGTCGCTATCACTGCATTTAAGGCTGAACTTACGTTACATTGGTATCAGCAGTATTTTCTCAGTCAATTCCATTCCTCAGAAAAATAATTTACTGCACACACCTCGTTTGCAGGGAGGCCCTGCATGCTATTCCCCTTTTCTGAAGTTACCTCACTCCTCAGATGAGAACAGCCAGTGGATCTTAGTTACGTCTGCTAAGATCATAGAAAACGCAGGCAGATTCTTCATCTAATGCTGCCTGAGAACAAACAGCACACTCCGGTGCCATTTAAAATAACAAACTTTTGATTGAAGAAATAAACTAAGTTAAAAAACACCACAGACCTCTCACAGCGACCTATCTTTAGTTAGGCTGCAAGAGAATGACTGAATATGACATGTGAGGGGAGGAGCTATATAGCAGCTCTGCTTGGGTGATCCTCTTGCAGCTTCCTGTTAGGAAGAGATATATTCCATAAGTAATTGATGACCCGTGGACTGACTACACTTAACAAGAGAAAAAAAAGATTTCTTTTATTTTTATATAAAAAAAAGGCTGTAATACCTAGATTGGCCAGCGGAGGCACTGCCTCACCTGCCTCCTATGAGTTCACGTCACTGACACACACAATCCCCCAGTACTGTATATACAGATATAAAATGTTATATAGAGGTTCCCTGTATCACACACACAATCCCCCAGTACTGTATATACAGATATATAAATTTATACAGAGGTTGCCTATATCACACACAATCCCCCAGTACTGTATATACAGATATATAATGTTATATAGAGGTTCCCTGTATCACACACACAATCCCCCAGTACTGTATATACAGATATATAATGTTATATAGAGGTTCCCTGTATCACACACACACAATCCCCCAGTACTGTATATACAGATATATAACGTTATATAGAGGTTCCCTGTATCACACACACACAATCCCCCAGTACTGTATATACAGATATATAATGTTATATAGAGGTTCCCTGTATCACACACACACAGAGCCCCCAGTACTGTATATACAGATATGTAATGTTATATAGAGGTTCCTGTATCACACACACACACACAATCCCCCAGTACTGTATATACAGATATATAACGTTATATAGAGGTTCCGTGTATCACACACACACAATCCCCCAGTACTGTATATACAGACATATAATGTTATATAGAGGTTCCCTGTATCACACACACACAATCCCCCAGTACTGTATATAAAGATATATAATATTATATAGAGGTTCCCTGTATCACACACACAATCCCCCAGTACTGTATATACAGACATATAATGTTATATAGAGGTTCCCTGTATCACACACACACAATCCCCCAGTACTGTGAATACAGATATATAATGTTATATAAAGGTTCCCTGTATCACACACACACAATCCCCCAGTACTGTATATACAGATATATAACGTTATATAGAGGTTCCCTGTATCACACACACAGCCCCCAGTACTGTATATACAGATATATAATGTTATATAGAGGTTCCTGTATCACACACAATCCCCCAGTATTGTATATACAGATATATAATGTTATATAGAGGTTCCCTGTATCACACACACACACACAATCCCCCAGTACTCTATATACAGATATATAATGTTATACAGAGGTTGTCTATATCACACACAATCCCCCAGTACTGTATATACAGATATATAATGTTATATAGAGGTTCCCTGTATCACACACAATCCCCCAGTACTGTATATACAGATATATAATGTTATATAGTGGTTCCCTGTATCACACACACACAATCCCCCAGTACTGTATATACAGATATATAATGTTATATAGAGGTTCCCTGTATAACACACACACAATCCCCCAGTACTGTATATACAGATATATAATGTTATATAGAGGTTCCCTGTATAACACACACACAATCCCCCAGTACTGTATATACAGATATTTAATGTTATATAGAGGTTCCCTGTATCACACACTCACACAATCCCTCAGTACTGTATATACAGATATATAATGTTATATAGAGGTTCCTGTATCACACACACACAATCCCCCAGTGCTGTATATACAGATATATAATATTATATAGAGGTTCCCTGTATCACACACACAATCCCCCAGTACTGTATATACAGATATATAACGTTATATAGAGGTTCTCTGTATCACACACACACACAATCCCCCAGTACTGTATATACAGATATATAATGTTATATAGAGGTTCCCTGTATCACACACACAATCCCCCAGTACTGTATATACAGATATATAATGTTATATAGAGGTTCCCTGTATCACACACACAATCCCCCAGTACTGTATATACAGATACATAACGTTATATAGAGGTTCCCTGTATCACACACACACAATCCCCCAGTACTGTATATACAGATATATAATGTTATATAGAGGTTCCCTGTATCACACACACACACAATCCCCCAGTACTGTATATACAGATATATAACGTTATATAGAGGTTCCCAGTATCACACACAATCCCCCAGTACTGTATATACAGATATATAACGTTATATAGAGGTTCCCAGTATCACACACAATCCCCCAGTACTGTATATACAGATATATGTTATAAAGAGCAGTGTTTTTCAACCAGTGTGCCGTGAGAGATCCTCAGGTGTGCCACGGCAGACTGACAACAGTGTGACATATTTTTTAAACTTTGCTTGTTTTTTACTCCCAGTGCAGGGGTAGTTTGTAGGAGGCATGGCATAACAGCACAATACATACAGTATGTGTGTGTTTGTGTGTATGTATATATATATGCTGTATTAGGCTACAATGTGTGATTTTTTTTTTAAATTTTGGGATGGTGGTGTGCCACAGGATTTTTTAATGTAAAAAAGTGTGCCACGGCAAAAAAAAAAGGTTAAAAATCACTGATATAGAGGTTCCCTATATCACACACAATCCCCCAGTACTGTATATACAGATATATAATGTGATATAGAGGTTCCCTGTATCACACACAATCCCCCAGTACTGTATATACAGATATATGTTATATAGAGGTTCCGTGTATCACACACACACAATCCCCCAGTACTGTATATACAGATATATAATATTATATAGAGGTTCCCTGTATCACACACACAATCCCCCAGTACTATATATACAGATATATAACGTTATATAGAGGTTCTCTGTATCACACACACACACAATCCCCCAGTACTGTATATACAGATATATAATGTTATATAGAGGTTCCCTGTATCACACACACACAATCCCCCAGTACTGTATATACAGATATTTAATGTTATATAGAGGTTCCCTGTATCACACACTCACACAATCCTCCAGTACTGTATATACAGATATATAATGTTATATAGAGGTTCCCTGTATCACACACACACAAACCCCCAGTACTGTATATACAGATATATAATGTTATATAGAGGTTCCCTGTATCACACACACAATCCCCCAGTACTGTATATACAGATATATAATGTTATATAGAGGTTCCCTGTATCACACACACACAATCCTCCAGTACTGTATATACAGATATATAACGTTATATAGAGGTTCCCTGTATCACACACACACAATCCTCCAGTACTGTATATACAGATATATAATGTTATATAGAGGTTCCCTGTATCACACACACACAATCCCCCAGTACTGTATATACAGATATATAACTTTATATAGAGGTTCCCTATATCACACACACACACAATCCTCCAGTACTGTATATACAGATATATAATGTTATATAGAGGTTCCCTGTATCACACACACACAAACCCCCAGTACTGTATATACAGATATATAATGTTATATAGAGGTTCCCTGTATCACACACACACACACACACACACACAATCCCCCAGTACTGTATATACAGATATATAATGTTATATAGAGGTTCCCTGTATCACACACACACAATCCTCCAGTACTGTATATACAGATTTATAATGTTATATAGAGGTTCCCTGTATCACACACACACAATCCCCCAGTACTGTATATACAGATATATAATGTTATATAGAGGTTCCCTGTATCACACACAAAATCCCCCAGTACTGTATATACAGATATATAATGTTATATAGAGGTTCCCTGTATCACACACACAATCCCCCAGTACTGTATATACAGATATATAATGTTATATAGAGGTTCCCTGTATCACACACACAATCCCCCATTACTGTATATACAGACATAAAATGTTATATAGAGGTTCCCTGTGTCACACACACACAATCCCCCAGTACTGTATATACAGATATATTATGTTATATAGAGGTTCCCTGTATCACACACAATCCCCCAGTACTGTGTATACAGATATATAATGTTATATAGAGGTTCCTGTATCACACACACACAATCCCCCAGTACTGTATATACAGGGAGTGCAGAATTATTAGGCAAATTAGTATTTTGACCACATCATCCTCTTTATGCATGTTGTCTTACTCCAAGCTGTATAGGCTCGAAAGCCTACTACCAATTAAGCATATTAGGTGATGTGCATCTCTGTAATGAGAAGGGGTGTGGTCTAATGACATCAACACCCTATATCAGGTGTGCATAATTATTAGGCAACTTCCTTTCCTTTCCTTTGGCAAAATGGGTCAAAAGAAGGACTTGACAGGCTCAGAAAAGTCAAAAATAGTGAGATATCTTGCAGAGGGATGCAGCACTCTTAAAATTGCAAAGCTTCTGAAGCGTGATCATCGAACAATCAAGCATTTCATTCAAAATAGTCAACAGGGTCGCAAGAAGCGTGTGGAAAAACCAAGGCGCAAAATAACTGCCCATGAACTGAGAAAGGTCAAGCGTGCAGCTGCCAAGATGCCACTTGCCACCAGTTTGGCCATATTTCAGAGCTGTAACATCACTGGAGTGCCCAAAAGCACAAGGTGTGCAATACTCAGAGACATGGCCAAGGTAAGAAAGGCTGAAAGACGACCACCACTGAACAAGACACACAAGATGAAACGTCAAGACTGGGCCAAGAAATATCTCAAGACTGATTTTTCTAAGGTTTTATGGACTGATGAAATGAGAGTGAGTCTTGATGGGCCAGATGGATGGGCCCGTGGCTGGATTGGTAAAGGGCAGAGAGCTCCAGTCAGACTCAGACGCCAGCAAGGTGGAGGTGGAGTACTGGTTTGGGCTGGTATCATCAAAGATGAGCTTGTGGGGCCTTTTCAGGTTGAGGATGGAGTCAAGCTCAACTCCCAGTCCTACTGCCAGTTTCTGGAAGACACACAAGCAGTGGTACAGGAAGAAGTCTGCATCCTTCAAGAAAAACATGATTTTCATGCAGGACAATGCTCCATCACACGCGTCCAAGTACTCCACAGCGTGGCTGGCAAGAAAGGGTATAAAAGAAGAAAATCTAATGACATGGCCTCCTTGTTCACCTGATCTGAACCCCATTGAGAACCTGTGGTCCATCATCAAATGTGAGATTTACAAGGAGGGAAAACAGTACACCTCTCTGAACAGTGTCTGGGAGGCTGTGGTTGCTGCTGCACGCAATGTTGATGGTGAACAGATCAAAACACTGACAGAATCCATGGATGACAGGCTTTTGAGTGTCCTTGCAAAGAAAGGTGGCTATATTGGTCACTGATTTGTTTTTGTTTTGTTTTTGAATGTCAGAAATGTATATTTGTGAATGTTGAGATGTTATATTGGTTTCACTGGTAAAAATAAATAATTGAAATGGGTATATATTTGTTTTTTGTTAAGTTGCCTAATAATTATGCACAGTAATAGTCACCTGCACACAGATATCCCCCTAAAATAGCTATAACTAAAAACAAACTAAAAACTACTTCCAAAACTATTCAGCTTTGATATTAATGAGTTTTTTGGGTTCATTGAGAACATGGTTGTTGTTCAAAAATAAAATTAATCCTCAAAAATACAACTTGCCTAATAATTCTGCACTCCCTGTACAGATATATAATGTTATATAGAGGTTCCTGTATCACACACACACAATCCCCCAGTGCTGTATATACAGATATAGAATGTTATATAGAGGTTCCTGTATCACACACACACAATCCCCCAGTACTGTATATACAGATATATAATGTTATATAGAGGTTCCCTGTATCACACACACAATCCCCCAGTACTGTATATACAGATATATAATGTTATATAGAGGTTCCCTGTATCACACACACACAATCCCCCATTACTGTATATACGGACATATAATGTTATATAGAGGTTTCCTGTATCACACACAAACAATCCCCCAGTACTGTACATACAGATATATAATGTTATATAGAGGTTCCCTGTATCACACCCACACAATCCCCCAGTACTGTATATACAGATATATAATGTTATATAGAGTTTCCCTGTATCACACACACACAATCCCCCAGTACTGTATATACAGATATATAACGTTATATAGAGGTTCCCAGTATCACACACAATCCCCCAGTACTGTATATACAGATATATAATATTATATAGAGGTTCCCTGTATCACACACACACAATCCCCCAGTACTGTATATACAGACATATAATGTTATATAGAGGTTCCCTGTATCACACACAATCCCCCAGTACTGTATATACAGATATATAATGTTATATAGAGGTTCCCTGTATCACACACAATCCCCCAGTACTGTATATACAGACATATAATGTTATATAGAGGTTCCCTGTATCACACACACACACACACACAATCCCCCAGTACTGTATATACAGACATATAATGTTATATAGAGGTTCCCTGTATCACACACACACAATCCCCCAGTACTGTATATACAGATATATAATGTTATATAGAGGTTCCCTATATCACACACACACAATCCTTACTGTATATACAGATATATAATGTTATATAGAGGTTCCCTGTATCACACACACAATCCCCCAGTACTGTATATACAGATATATAATGTTATATAGAGGTTCCCTGTATCACACACACAATCCCCCAGTACTGTATATACAGATATATAATGTTATATAGAGGTTCCCTGTATCACACACACAATCCCTCAGTACTGTATATACATATATATAATGTTATATAGAGGTTCCTGTATCACACACACACAATCCCCCAGTACTGTATAAACAGATATATAATGTTATATAGAGGTTCCCTGTATCACACACACACACAATCCCCCAGTACTGTATATACAGATATATAAGGTTATATAGACGTTCCCTGTATCACACACACACACAATCCCCCAGTACTGTATATACAGATATATAACGTTATTTAGAGGTTCCCTGTATCACACACAATCCCCCAGTACTGTATATACAGATATATAATGTTATATAGAGGTTCCCTGTATCACACACACACAATCCCCCAGTACTGTATATACAGATATATAATGTTATATAGAGGTTCCCTGTATCACACACAATCCCCCAGTACTGTATATACAGATATATAATGTTATATAGAGGTTCCCTGTATCACACACACACAATCCCCCAGTACTGTATATGCAGATATATAATGTTATATAGAGGTTCCCTGTATCACACACACACAATCCCCCAGTATTGTATATACAGATATATAATGTTATATAGAGGTTCCCTGTATCACACACACACACACACAATCCCCCAGTACTGTATATACAGATATATAATGTTATATAGAGGTCCCTGTAACAAAAAACACACAATCCCCCAGTACTATATATACAGATATATAATGTTATATAGAGGTTCCCTGTATCACACACACACAATCCCCCAGTACTGTATATACAGATATATAATGTTATATAGAGGTTCCCTGTATCACACACACAATCCCCCAGTACTGTATATACAGATATATAATGTTATATAGAGGTTCCCTGTATCACACACACAATCCCCCAGTACTGTATATACAGACATATAATGTTATATAGAGGTTCCCTGTATCACACACACAATCCCCCAGTACTGTATATACAGATATATAATGTTATATAGAGGTTCCCTGTATCACACACACAATCCCCCAGTATTGTATATACAGATATATAATGTTATATAGAGTTTCCCTGTATCACACATACAATCCCCCAGTATTGTATATACAGATATATAATGTTATATTGAGGTTCCCTGTATCACACACACAATCCCCCAGTACTGTATATACAGATATATAATGTTATATAGAGGTTCCCTATCACACACACACAATACCCCAGTACTGTGTATACAGATATATAATGTTATATAGAGGTTCCCTTTATCACACACACACAATCCCCCAGTATTGTATATACAGATATATAATGTTATATAGAGGTTCCCTGTATCACACACACACACACACAATCCCCCAGTACTGTATATACAGATATATAATGTTATATAGAGGTCCCTGTAACAAAAAACACACAATCCCCCAGTACTATATATACAGATATATAATGTTATATAGAGGTTCCCTGTATCACACACACACAATCCCCCAGTACTGTATATACAGATATATAATGTTATATAGAGGTTCCCTGTATCACACACACAATCCCCCAGTACTGTATATACAGATATATAATGTTATATAGAGGTTCCCTGTATCACACACACAATCCCCCAGTACTGTATATACAGACATATAATGTTATATAGAGGTTCCCTGTATCACACACACAATCCCCCAGTACTGTATATACAGATATATAATGTTATATAGAGGTTCCCTGTATCACACACACAATCCCCCAGTATTGTATATACAGATATATAATGTTATATAGAGTTTCCCTGCATCACACATACAATCCCCCAGTATTGTATATACAGATATATAAATGTTATATTGAGGTTCCCTGTATCACACACACAATCCCCCAGTACTGTATATACAGATATATAATGTTATATAGAGGTTCCCTATCACACACACACAATACCCCAGTACTGTGTATACAGATATATAATGTTATATAGAGGTTCCCTTTATCACACACACACAATCCCCCAGTACTGTATATACAGATATATAATGTTATATAGAGGTTCCCTGTATCACACACACACAATCCCCCAGTACTGTGTATACAGATATATAATGATATATAGAGGTTCCCTGTATCACACACACAATCCCCCAGTAATGTATATACAGATATATAATGTTATATAGAGGTTCCCTTTATCACACACACACAATCCCCCAGTACTGTATATACAGATATATGTTATATAGAGGTTCCCTGTATCACACACACAATCCCCCAGTAATGTATATACAGATATATAATGTTATATAGAGGTTCCCTGTATCACACACACACAATCCCCCAGTATTGTATATACAGATATATAATGTTATATAGAGGTTCCCTGTATCACACACACACACACACACAATCCCCCAGTACTGTATATACAGATATATAATGTTATATAGAGGTCCCTGTATCACACACACAATCCCCCAGTACTATATATACAGATATATAATGTTATATAGAGGTTCCCTGTATCACACACACACAATCCCCCAGTACTGTATATACAGATATATAATGTTATATAGAGGTTCCCTGTATCACACACACACAATCCCCCAGTACTGTATATACAGATATATAATGTTTTATATAGCGGTTCCCTGTATCACACACACAATCCCCCAGTACTGTATATAAAGACATATAATGTTATATAGAGGTTCCCTGTATCACACACACACAATCCCCCAGTACTGTATATACAGATATATAATGTTATATAGAGGTTCCCTGTATCACACACACAATCCCCCAGTATTGTATATACAGATATATAATGTTATATAGAGGTTCCCTGTATCACACACACACACACAATCCCCCAGTACTGTATATACAGATATATAATGTTATATAGAGGTTCCCTGTATCACACACAATCCCCCAGTACTGTATATACAGATATATAATGTTATATAGAGGTTCCCTATCACACACACACAATACCCCAGTACTGTATATACAGATATATAATGTTATATAGAGGTTCCCTGTATCACACACACAATCCCCCAGTAATGTATATACAGATATATAATGTTATATAGAGGTTCCCTTTATCACACACACACAATCCCCCAGTACTGTATATACAGATATATAATGTTATATAGAGGTTCCCTGTATCACACACACACAATCCCCCAGTACTGTATATACAGATATATAACGTTATATAGAGGTTCCCTGTATCACACACACACAATCCCCCAGTACTGTATATACAGATATATAATGTTATATAGAGGTTCCCTGTATCACACACACACAATCCCCCAGTACTGTATATACAGATATATAACGTTATATAGAGGTTCCCTTTATCACACACACACACAATCCCCCAGTACTGTATATACAGATATATAATGTTATATAGAGGTTCCCTGTATCACACACACACAATCCCCCAGTACTGTATATACAGATATATAACGTTATATAGAGGTTCCCTGTATCACACAGACACAATCCCCCAGTACTGTATATACAGATATATAACGTTATATAGAGGTTCCCTGTATCACACACACACACAATCCCCCAGTACTGTATATACAGATATATGTTATATAGACGTTCCCTATATCACACACAATCCCCCAGTACTGTATATACAGATATATAATGTTAT
Source organism: Bombina bombina (assembly GCF_027579735.1). NCBI lineage: Eukaryota > Metazoa > Chordata > Amphibia > Anura > Bombinatoridae > Bombina > Bombina bombina. Next base: position 462,457,995 of record NC_069505.1, on the reverse strand, counting down.
ATAGAGGTTCCCTGTATCACACACACACACAATCCCCCAGTACTGTATATACATATATATAAAGTTATATAGAGGTTCCCTGTATCACACACACACAATCCACAGTACTGTATATACAGATATATAATGTTACATAGAGGTTCCCTGTATCACACACACACAATCCCCCAGTACTGTATATACAGATATATAATGTTATATAGAGGTTCCCTGTATCACACACACAATCCCCCAGTACTGTATATACAGACATATAATGTTATATAGAGGTTCCCTGTATCACACACACAATCCCCAAGTATTGTATATACAGATATATAATGTTATATAGAGGTTCCCTGTATCACACATACAATCCCCCAGCATTGTATA
>NC_069505.1:462037623-462097623 GCF_027579735.1 Bombina bombina | reverse complement strand
TGTCTTTTTTTTATGGGAGACTACAGAAAGAAAACTACAAAATCAGGCTGATCTACCAGGCAAAGTTAATTGTACAGAAAGATGGTACTACACACACACTCAATAATGTTATGGAGGCTGAGACCTTTTGTAGGGAAGCAGGTGTACCTTGATCACGTACCGAATTGTATTAAGTATATGCTCTTTGATCTTAGAATTTAAACATCTAGTCACTATGAGATATGTTTTTGGTAGCTATGGTATTTACATTGCAAATTATGTTAGTTGTAGAAATGGTGTTTTTTTTTTTAAATTTTTTGTGGGGGGGGTGGGGGGGTTGGGTGCCACGATGTGTCTCTTTTTTTTTTCTCTCCTTATTCTCCTCTCCCTTTCCCGCTCCTCCCTTTTTTTTTTTTTTCTCTTCTTTTTCTCTCTTACTTGACTACCACCTTCCGGACGGTGGTCCCTAGTCCCGCTTTAGAGTATATGGAGTACCCTTCGGAGGGTAGGGGTCGGTAAGATGAATAGTGTTAATGGCATACAACCTTAATCTATTATCCTGGAACGTAGGGGGCATTAACTCTCCAATTAAAAGAAAAGCCATAATAAAACATCTGGGTAAATTTAACCCCGATATAGTTCTCTTACAAGAACTACATCTTAATGCTATTGAAATCCCCAAACTTAAATCTAAGTGGGTGGGGGAAGTGGTAGCGGCTCCATTCACTTCAAGGAAGAGGGGGGGTCGCAATTCTGATAAATCGGAAATTAGAATATCAAATAATTAATACGTAGTCTGATCCCGAAGGGAGATTTTTAATATTGGAAGTGGAAGTTAATCACACTAGATACATACTTTGTAACATATACGGACCCAATCAAATCGACCATACATTCTGGTCAGCCCTTTCCGTAAAGCTACATAAATTTATAGGACTAAATCTAATTATTGCTGGAGATCTTAATCTACTAGCAGACCCCTTTTTGGATAGCTCTAATAAAAGAGAGTTAAATAGCAGAGGCAGAAAAGTACGGATCTTTCAGAAACTATGCTCTCATTTGGGCCTGGTCGATCTATGGCGGTACAGAATCCGGATGATCGTACCTATACGTGTGTATCCCATGTCCAACGTTCATTTTCCCGGCTTGACTATTTTCCGATATCAGAAACAATGCTTGGCCGGAACTGGGCCACGGGAATCGAAGACATTGTTATTTCTAACCATGCTGTCATAGCACTAAATCTTGATATTGGCCATAAGCGGTTCGGAGCGAACCATATTTCCTTCCCTAGATATCTATGTAACAACATTAAATTTCAGCAGCATTTACGTTCAAGGTGGGCGGATTATTTTGATAATAATGGTAATTATATAGATAAAATTGAGATATTTTGGGAAGCCTCTAAGGCCGTTTTACGCGGAGAGATTAAATCTTATACACTCTATTGGTCAAAATACTGTAGTTCAGTGGCTAGACAATTAGCCAATCGCGTTAAGAAAACTTATAGATCCTATATCATTAGGCACACTAGAGAAAGCTGGGAGGCTTACACTACAGCAAAGACACTTCGAGACACACATATGAAACAGGTTAGTGCCCAGGAAGAAATTAAAATGAAAGCTAGATACGGGGGCTTCACGGGCAGATCGGCGAAGTTTTTAGCGAGTTTAGCCAACTCGTCTCCTAGACGTGCTATCACTGCTATCAAACAAGGAGACAGGAGATACACGAGGCACGCAGATATTGAAAAAGTGTTTTCTGAATTCTTTCAGAATTTGTATAGACAAGACTCCCTCAAATTAGATAAGAAAGAGGCATTCTGGAGTAAGATTAAAGTACCACGCTTAGCAATAGAGGCTAGAGACGCTATTAACGCACCCATTACTGAAGATGAAATAGCATGGGCAATTAAGAATGCGAAACCCAACAAAGCTGCCGGTCCAGATGCTCTCCCTATCGAATACTACAGAATCCTACAACCACAGGTGATGCCTATATTAACTAAGTTATTTAATTTTTATTTCTCAGAGAACACTCGATGCTCCACTCTCTTTTCATCTGCAAATATTTCATTGATCTTAAAAAAGGGTAAGGACCCTGAGTTACCAAGCTCCTTTAGACCCATTTCGGTCCTGAACACTGATTATAAACTGTTAGCAGCTATCATAGCCTCACGGCTGAAACCCTTTATGGGAATCAATCCGGTTTTATGCCCGGACGTAATCCCGTAAAGAATACGAGGAAACTTCTGATCTTGATTGAATCTTTCTGGAATAAATACAAGTCTTCGGAACCTGACGAAAGTATAGATAAGGCCAATCTAACGGTTGATGCCGAGAAGGCTTTTGATAGGGTCAACTGGGATCATCTGTTCTCTGTGGTGGACCAATTTGGGTTTACAGGATCCTTTAACAACTACATACGCTTAATTTATAGCACCCCCTCTTCTGCGGTGATTGTTAATAATACTTCTACACAACGATTTGACCTATTTAGAGGGACTAGACAGGGCTGCCCACTTTCACCCTTCCTTTGTAATCTCAATATAGAACCCCTGGCTATTCGATTACGGCAAGAACTGGAGGGGATTTCATTGGCGGGCGAAAAGCTGGTGCTTCTCCTATACGCGGATGATCTCCTATTATTTCTATCTAATCTTAAAGTATCTTTACCTATTCTACAGAGTATTACCCAAGAGTTTGGGGAAATATCTGGATTTAAGATCAATACTTCTAAATCAGAATTAATGTGGATACATAAAAACTCGCCACTATATGTGAAACATCCTTTTCAAGAAGTTTCCCAGATTACATATCTGGGTTTACGTTTATCCAGAAACTCGGAAGAATGGTATAGATTAAATCATAGGATGGTACTGGACTCGTGCAAGAAAAAGCTCGAGGATTGGGCGAGGTTTCCAATTTCGTTAACCGCTCGGGTGACCCTGATTAAATCAGTTATCTTTCCAAAACTCCTCTATGTATTGCAAAACATTCCGTGGTTTTTGCATAAAAAAGATATCACTATATACAATAAAGCCTGCTCCAAATTTCTATGGAATGGCAAGAGACCACGGATTGCTTCCCTTAAGCTCATGAATTCCAAGGCATCAGCTGGCTTGGCACTCCCTAATATTCCGACATATAATTTGGTTATTATAGCTAGATTTGCATTAGATTGGTTAACTGAGAAGGAGCAGATTACATCTTTTATCTGGGAATCTCAGGCTGTAGCTCCCTTCCAGTTAAAGGCTCTTCTGCACTGCCCTCTCACGTCACTGCCTTCCAATATATTCTATCTAGCTACCTTCAAGAATGTCATTGTGGCCTGGCAAAGACTGTGTACAGAAGTGGGAATCTCTCCTTATGTCTCACAATATTAGTTTAGTCCCGGCCTCTATAATCAGATATTCAGAGAATGGGAAGCAAAAGGCCTTCAGACCTTGGGTCAAATTCGAGATACAGAAGGACATCCAGTGATATGCGTTAGGAGCGCGAGAGTTCTATGCCTACCTTCAAGTTAGACATTTTCTCTGGGAGCTGAGCACAAAACATGGGAACAATTGGACTATGGGTGAACTACAGCCTAGGATCTCTATTTACGCGGCAGGAATATACGCTATTTCCCCTTTATATTTATTGTTAAATCAGAAAGCATCAAATCTGCAAGTTAACGAAATGGTTGCTAGGTGGTCTATTCTATTCCCAGAAATTGATGAGGTGATTATTGTCGGGAACTTTAAAATAATCCAACAGAGCTGGGTCCCGACAACTTGGAGGGAGTCACAGATAAAAATTGGGCTGCAGAGATACCTTACACCTGCTGTCCTCTCTAAATGGTACAAAACAAAAGTGCTCTGCCCCAGATGTTCATCTATAGGAGCTGACTTATTCCATTGTTTATGGAGCTGCCCTAAGATATGTCAATATTGGGGGAAAATTACATTTTGGATGACGGTAGTTTTGAAATTGGACCATAAATTTTCCCCAATTGAAATCTTCTTTGTGGTAAAATTCCAGGGTATCACTAAGAACTATAGCCTGATAAATACTATTATACTAACAGCACATAACCTCATTTTTAAATCATGGAAAGCAGCTTCTGCACCTACTATGGCCCAATTTAAAATGGCATTGTGTAACCAATTCATAACAGAACAGTTTAACGTACCATTCCCACAAGATAAATACTTAGAAGTATTTAAAAAAAAAAAAAAAAAAGAAAGAAATATACTAGTGTCCTAAAAACACTAAGTAAATAAGTATGATACATGAGACCATACTTGTCACAGATATTACCCAACATCACCTCAGTAAGAGAAAGATTATAACATAGTATCTCTATAAATAGAACATAGAAACACTAAGAAATTGAGTATGATATATGAAACAATACGTGTCAGAGACGTTCGTAAATATCACCTCAAAAGGAGTAAAATAATAATATAGTATTCCTATAAACAAAACATAGAAATAAATATATTAGTGTCCTAAAAACACTAAGAAATGAAGTATGATACATGAAACCATACTGAAAAAATATAATATTGTATTCCTATAAATAAAACAATGAAACAATTGGATCCCATGATCCTAAAAAGTATATGTATGTGACAAAGAAATGACATAAAGTCAAAGAACAAAGCCGAAATTTCTTCAATAAGAGGAAAAATAAACCAGGAACCCATAACATTAAGGATAAAAATCAACATATTATTGTCCTAAGATCACTAAATAGATATAGGTTATGAAGTGTAACACTGTCACAGACATTAGTAGAAAACATTACAATAGATAGAGATTATCTTGAAGAGACCCTATACTAAAATATGGTAACAAATAAAAATAAGTTAGTGTCCTATTACCACTATATATATATATATATATATATATATATATATATGTCACCTAGGACGATTTCCTATTACCTAGACATGAGAAATCACCCCAATATGAGGGATTACAATGCATATACATAAAATGTGAAAGGTATGACCAAGAATTAGGTCATAGAAGGATAATATAGAAAACATTATTATGAATAATGTACAGATATAAAATGTTACCCTAACAGCGCGTCAATCTCAAGCTATGAAAAATATGCTGCATACACACAAAATATAAAAAGGTTATTATAATCAATGAGAGAGAATGGTATTGCAGGTGTAGTAATTCATTTTACTTAAAAACCATGTATTAAGCACAATCTTATCTTAGTAAACCTTATCTGTATGAGTTACATGACAGAGAATACTAAAAGGAGTATGCATTAGCATTGAGCTGCCACCAGATGGCGGCAAATACTAGGAAAACACTATTTTTCATGAGAAAAATGTCATGAAAATTAAAACTGCAGGAACATATATTTTCTTTTTATCTTTTATAAAAAACACTCTTATGTTCTAGTGGCAGTATATAAACACATTATCAGTATACAAAAGCTGAATAATAACAGGATGAATTGAAGCTCAGATAATGATTGCACTGAACACAATGTGATCAAACCTCACTGCTCGAGGCGGGAAATAGAATCGCTATTTCCCAAAATGGCGCCAATACATATCTGAAGTCAGCGGATCTCCTATTAAGCAAAATGAGGTGCCGATAATAAAAACAAAAGGCAAACAGTATTAATCTGCGTAGAGCTCAACTCTAATAAATAGAGCGCACCCCTGCACTGACAAAGATGCGCTATTGCAACCGCCTACAATGGCGGTTCTCCCTAGAATAAGGATATGTGCATACTGCCGTAAGGAGCAATAAGTGCAGGATTAGTGACTGTACTGTGTCTCTCACTCGATAGCAGAGGAGTGGAAATCTGACAGGCCTAGCGGTTTGGGCGCAAACGGCCATAGCCTGTGCAACAACTATCAGGAGCTCAAAATAACTGCGCCATAAACAGTCCGAATCAAAAATACGGACATTAAACAATCCCAAAAATAACTATGCCCATTAGAACACTTTAAAAATCCGTAAAAACTGACCGTGCAGGGAAGAAAAATGGGAATGAGGGGCTATTGCTGAGCACAAACCATCTTAGTTCCAAGGGCAGCCGTATCCCACACACCATAATCCTGGGCTTAACTGTAGAAATGGAAGTGGCAAACTCCCCTGTCCCTGGCATAAAGTCAGATAGCTGCTCAGCTGCAACATATCCCATTATAACGGATATATAAAATAAACATACAAACCCCTTCTGAGGGTAGCAGGTCCCACTAGGTCCCTGATTATCCCACTCCTTATTGATATCTTCCGTACTGTGAAATATAAATGAAAGGACTTACCCTCAGGGTCTTCTGCTGTGGAGCAGTCACAGCAGCTCCAGGTCGGTTAGCGTCACCAGACTGCTGACAGGGACCTGGAGATACAAGAAAATTCCAATACTAAACCTCTTGAAAAAGTCAGACCGCAGATCGGGGGAAACGCTTCGAGGACTCTATATCAATCAGACAGTTGACATCTTCTGTGGACCTGGCTACTGATACCTGCGGGAGGCAATCCGGATGCCCAGCAGAGCTTGAAGCTAGTGTGTTTAACATCACTATCGGATTGCGTTTACAATCAACCCAGAAGCAATACCATCACAACGTCTGTTCCAACTGCCTATTTTTAACCTATTTCTAGTAAGTGCAACAGTTTGTGTTGCGTGTGCATGAATTTAATTAAAAACTTCACTTGAATCGTACTTCGTGTGCGCTTTTTTCATCTTCTGTTTTCCATATCATTCATTTAACAAGCCAAGTGAGGGACTACCAGGCTGGACAAAAGCAGCACCGGAGAAACTCCGTCCCTAACAGGATACTAAATCCGTAAACAAGATCGGACATACCCAACACATTGAATGTATCAAGAAACACCCTTTATGCTGGAACTCTTATAAGGTACTGTGCATCTGCACACTGGGGACATTCACAATAAGGAAGGATTTTGACATTTTAACAGTCTGTAGCCCGAATTATTGCGGGTGTGAAACGAGAGCAAAACAACCTCACCACACAATTTGGGATTTGATACAATTATTTATGTGTTTATACATTTTAGTATCATCATTAGCATTTTAGTGTCTTAGTATTATAATAACCACTTTGAGGTTTCTACGCCACGGCATCGAATCAATATTTTTTTGTATATATATGTGTTCAACTATCACACACACACAACGTATGAAGTTTCCTTAAAGCTACAACTTCACATTTTTGGTATTTTATATAGTAGTTTAAATAATAGTTATTAATATCAATTAAGAATTCTATTCTAAATATTTGCATTTTAGATAGATTTGGTCCAGATTTAGCGCAATATCATTTTCGTTTGTATTAAGATACAAGAAAAGCAGAGTAACCAACCCTGGTTTTTTATATAGAGGTTAGCATAGATTTTTGGAGTTAAAGTAAGGACAACATCACCGACCTCCAACAGCTAATAGCCACCATTACTCTAACTAAAGAGGATTACACGGACACAGCATTGCCCCAATCCTTGCTTGCAAGGAAAATACCCATTAAAGGATTAAAACTTGATTTTCTTCAGACATCATCTTCGCTCACCAACTACGATGTACACAGGCAAAGAATGACTGGGGATTGTGGGAAGTAGGAGGGATACTTGAAGCTTTGCTAGGGGTGTTCTTTGCCTCCACCTGGTGGCCAGGAGTTGAATTCCCACTAGTAATTAGAAAGGATTTGTGGACTCTCCATGCTTTTGGAAAGAAAAAGAGCTTGAGGTTTGACAAAACCAGGTGACATGTGACGTCCTGCTTACCTCCGCGTGCATCAGTAAGGTCTGAGGTTTGGTCCATGGTCCTACTAGACAGTATCTTGTTCAGCGAAACTGAGTTTGTCAGATGTTGTATAATGTCTATCGTTTAGCGGCAAATGCAGTGGCGTTTATTGTACGTGATCTTCAGAGTAACACAGAGAGAGGGGTCTCATGTACAGTTCATCGTCATAGGGAGAAGAGTCTCTTCATTTTCACAATCGTTAATAAGTGACTCTTAACGCCCGTTTCTCAGCATCACACACAGACCAGGACTACGTAAGTGATTCCCTGGTCACAAATAGATCAAAGTGAATAAAACCTATTAACACAACACATGAGGGTGAATAACTTACTCTAGAGAGATTTCATATATTCATACAATGTATATATAAACACACAGATATATACAGTATATACACACATATATACAGTATATAATGTATATAGTTCTATATACTGTTACACACACACACACATATATATATATATATATATACACACACAATATATAATGCATATAGTGCTATATACTGTCACACACATATATACAGTATATAACGTATTATACTGTCACACACACATGTATACAGTATATAATGTATATAGTTCTTTCTATATACTGTCACACACACACATATATATATATATATATATATATATATATATATATATATATATATATATATATATATATATAACCAACTTGTTGTGAATCTGCCCTCCTGAAGTCAACCACCCGGTTGTTCTGTGCCAATAATACAGCTTCACCAAAAAACAGAAACAGACCAGGATTTTTTCAAACGTGGAGTCAAATTTATTGACTTATCGGTTTACACCCCGAAACGTCAATAAATTTGACTCCACGTTTGAAAAAATCCTGGTCTGTTTCTGTATTTTGGTGAAGCTACATATATATATATATATATATATATATATATATATATATATATATATATATATATATATATATAGACAAAAGGATGCACTCACAGGACTTTCACAAAAAACGGAATTTATGTTTACCTGATAAATTCCTTTCTCCTACGGTGTATCCGGTCCACAGCTTCATCCTTACTTGTGGGATATTCTCTTCCCCTACAGGAAGTGGCAAAGAGAACACACAGCAGAGCTGTCCATATAGCTCCCCTTAGGCTCCGCCCCCCCAGTCATTCGACCGACGGTTAGGAGAAAAAGGAGAACCATAGGGTGCAGTGGTGACTGTAGTTTGGAAAAATAAATTTAAACCTGACCAAATGCCAGGGTGGGCCGTGGACCGGATACACCGTAGGAGAAAGGAATTTATCAGGTAAACATAAATTCTGTTTTCTCCTACATTGGTGTATCCGGTCCACGGCTTCATCCTTACTTGTGGGAACCAATACCAAAGCTTCAGGACACGGATGAAGGGAGGGAACAAGTCAGGTAACCTAAACGGAAGGCACCACTGCTTGTAAAACCTTTCTCCCAAAAATAGCCTCCAAAGAAGCAAAAGTATCGAATTTGTAAAATTTGGTGAATGTATGCAGTGAAGACCAAGTCGCTGCCTTACAAATCTGTTCAACAGAAGCCTCATTCTTGAAAGCCCATGTGGAAGCAACAGCTCTGGTGGAATGAGCTGTAATTCGTTCAGGAGGCTGCTGTCCAGCAGTCTCATAAGCCAATCTGATGATGCTCTTTAGCCAGAAGGAAAGAGAGGTAGCAGTCGCTTTTTGACCTCTCCTCTTACCAGAATAGACAACAAACAAGGATGATGTTTGTCTGAAATCTTTAGTTGCTTGTAAATAGAACTTTAAAGCACGAACCACATCAAGATTGTGTAACAGTCGTTCCTTCTTAGAAGCTGGATTAGGACACAGAGAAGGAACAACAATCTCCTGGTTAATATTCTTATTAGAAACAACTTTTGGAAGGAAACCAGGTTTGGTACGCAAAACAACCTTATCTGCATGGAACACCAGATAAGGTGAATTACACTGCAAAGCAGACAATTCAGACACTCTTCTAGCAGAAGAAATAGCAACCAAAAACAAAACTTTCCAAGATAGTAACTTAATATCTATGGAATGTAGAGGTTCAAACGGAACCCCCTGAAGAACTGAAAGAACTAAATTTAGGCTCCATGGAGGGGCCACAGGTCTGTAGACAGGCTTGATTCTGACTAAAGCCTGTACAAACGCCTGAACATCTGGCACGGCTGCCAAACGCTTGTGTAACAAAACAGACAGGGCAGATATCTGTCCTTTTAAAGAACTAGCTGATAGACCTTTCTCCAATCCTTCTTGGAGAAAGGATAGTATCCTTGGAATCCTAATCTTACTCCATGAGTAATCCTTGGATTCACACCAGAAAAGATATTTCCGCCATATCTTATGGTAAATCTTCCTGGTGACAGGCTTTCTAGCCTGGATCAAAGTATCTATAACTGATTCCGAAAACCCACGCTTCGCTAGAATCAAGCGTTCAATCTCCAAGCAGTCAGTTGCAGAGAAACTAGGTTTGGATGTTCGAATGGACCTTGAGTTAGAAGGTCCTGCCTCAAAGGTAGCTTCCATGGTGGAACCGATGACATATTCACCAGGTCTGCATACCAAGTCCTGCGTGGCCACGCAGGAGCTATCAGAATTACCGAAGCCTTCTCCTGTTTGATCCTGGCTACTAGCCGGGGGAGAAGTGGAAACGGTGGAAAGGCATAAGCTAGATTGAACGACCAAGGCGCCACTAAGGCATCTACTAATGTCGCTTTGGGATCCCTGGACCTGGACCCGTAACGTGGAACTTTGGAGTTCTGACGTGACGCCATCAGATCCAGATCTGGAATGCCCCATAGTTGAGTTAACTGGGCAAAAACCTCCGGGTGAAGTTCCCACTCCCCCGGATGGAAAGTCTGATGACTCAGATAATCCGCTTCCCAGTTGTCCACTCCTGGGATGTGAATTGCTGATTGATGGCAGGAGTGATCCTCCGCCCATTTGATGATCTTGGATACCTCCCTCATCGCCAGGGAACTCTTTGTTCCCCCCTGATGATTGATGTACGCTACAGTCGTCATGTTGTCTGATGAATTTGGCCTCCGCTAGTTGAGGCCACGCCTGGAGCGCATTGAATATCGCTCTCAATTCCAAAATGTTTATCGGGAGAAGAGATTCTTCCCGAGACCATAGACCCTGAGCTTTCAGGGACTCCCAGACCGCACCCCAGCCTAAGAGGCTGGCGTCGGTCGTGACAATGATCCACTCCGGTCTGCGGAAACTCATTCCCTGAGACAGGTGATCCTGAGCCAACCACCAGAGGAGTGAGTCTCTGGTTTTCTGGTCCATTTGTATTTGGGGAGACAAATCTGCATAATCCCCATTCCACTGTTCGAGCATGCACAGTTGCAATGGTCTTAAATGAATTTGGGCAAAGGGAACCACGTCCATTGCCGCAACCATTAGTCCTATTGCCTCCATGCACTGAGCTATGGAGGGTTCTGGAATGGAGTGAAGAACTCGACAGGTGTTCAAAAGTTTTAACTTCCTGACCTCCGTCAGAAAATTTTTCATTTCTACCGAGTCTATTATTGTTCCCAGGAAGGGAACCCTTGTGAACGGGGACAGAGAACTCTTTTCTATGTTCACCTTCCACCCGTGAGACCTTAGAAAGGCTAGAACAATGTCCGTATGAGCCTTTGTCTTGTGAAAAGACGACCCTAGTATTAAAATGTCGTCTAGATAAGGTGCTACTGCAATGCCCCTTGGCCTTAGTACCGCTAGAAGGGACCCTAGCACCTTTGTGAAAATTCTGGGAGCAGTGGCCAATCCGAAGGGAAGAGCCACAAACTGGTAATGCTTGTCCAGAAAGGCGAACCTTAGAAACTGATGGTGATCTTTGTGGATAGGAATATGCAGGTACGCATCCTTTAAGTCCACAGTAGTCATATATTGACCCTCCTGGATCATTGGTAAAATTGTCCGAATGGTTTCCATTTTGAATGATGGAACTCTGAGGAACTTGTTTAGGATTTTTAAATCCAGAATTGGCCTGAAAGTTCCTTCCTTTTTGGGAACTACAAACAGGTTTGAGTAAAAACCCCGCCCTTGTTCCGGTATCGGAACTGGGTGTATCACTCCCATTTTTAAAAGGTCTTCTACGCAATGTAAGAATGCCTGTCTCTTTATCTGGTCTAAAGATAAGCGAGACATGTGGAACCTTCCCTTTGGAGGAAAGTCCTTGAATTCTAGAAGGTACCCCTGAGAGACAATTTCTAGTGCCCAGGGGTCCGGAACATCTCTTGCCCAAGCCCGAGCAAAGAGAGAAAGTCTGCCCCCTACTAGACCCGGTCCCGGATCGGGGGCTAATCTTTCATGCTGTCTTGGTAGCAGCAGCAGGCTTCTTGGCCTGTTTACCTTTGTTCCAGCCTTGCAATGGTTTCCATGCTGGTTTGGGCTGGGATGCGTTACCCTCTTGCTTAGTGGCTGAAGAGGTAGCAGCTGGTCCGTTCCTGAAATTGCGAAAGGAACGAAAATTAGACTTGTTTTTAGCTTTGAAAGGCCTATCTTGTGGGAGGGCATGGCCCTTTCCCCCAGTGATATCCGAAATAATTTCTTTCAACTCTGGCCCGAATAGGGTCTTACCCTTGAAAGGAATGTTAAGCAATTTTGTTTTGGACGACACATCCGCCGACCAAGATTTTAGCCAAAGCGCTCTGCGCGCCATGATTGCAAAACTTGAATTGTTCGCCGCTAATTTAGCTAACTGAAAAGCGGCATCTGTAATGAAGGCATTAGCCAACTTCAGAGCGTGAATTCTGTCCATGACTTCATCATAAGAAGTCTCCTTCTGGAGCGAGTTTTCTAATTCCTCAAACCAAAAGGACGCTGCCGTGGTTACAGGAATAATGCAAGAAATTGGTTGAAGAAGAAAACCTTCTTGAATAAAAATTTTCTTAAGCAAACCTTCTAATTTTTTATCCATAGGATCTTTGAAAGCGCAACTATCTTCTATTGGTATAGTCGTGCGTTTAGCTAGTGTTGAAACTGCCCCCTCTACCTTAGGGACCATCTGCCACGCGTCCTTTCTGGGGTCAACAATGGGGAACATTTTCTTAAAAATAGGGGCCGGAACAAAAGGTACACCTGGTCTCTCCCATTCCCTAGTCACTATATCCGCCACCCTCTTGGGTATCGGAAACGCATCAGTGTGTACTGGGACCTCTAAGAATTTGTCCATTTTACACAATTTTTCTGGAACCACCAAAGGTTCACAATCATCAAGTGTAGCTAGGACCTCCTTAAGTAGGGCGCGGAGGTGTTCTAGCTTAAATTTAAATGCTATGGTATCAGGCTCTGCCTGCTGAGAAACCTTTCCTGTGTCAGAAATTTCTCCCTCAGACAGGCCCTCCCTCACCGCCAAATCAGATTGATGTGAGGGCACTACAGATAAATTATCCTCTGCGTCTGCTTGCTCATTCTCTGTATTTAAAACTGAGCAATCACGCTTCCTAGTAAAAGCTGGCAGTTTAGATAAAAATGCTGAAAGAGAGTTATCCATTACTGTCGCTAACTGTTGCATGGTAATCATCATCGGTGCGCTAGATGTACTGGGCAACGCTGGCGCGGGCATAGCTGGTATTGACACAGAAGGAGAGGATAGCGAGCTATATTCACTACCTTCAGCTAAAGAATAATCTTAGGCTATATTTTTAAGTGTGATTGTATGGTCCTTAAGCTGCTTGGACGCTATGGCACACTTCACGCATAAATTTAATGGGGGAACCACCTTGGACTTTGAACATACAGAACATAGGCTATCTGAAGGATCAGACATGTTTGATAAACATTAACAGAACTTCAGTGCAATAAAAATTATTTTTTACAAAAACGTTACTGTCTCTTTAAATAATAAAAGTGCACACTTTATTACTGAAACATCAAAAAACCATTAAAAATACATCCGATTTTAATGAAATTTTCACCAGTGTCTTAATGCTTTGAAAAGATTGCACACAAGTTTTCAGACCAATTAACCCTTCAGTGCCCAAACCGGAGCTAATAACAGTTATTAACCGGTTAACACAGTACAGTCCCCTGCCACAGCTTCAACTGTGGCCTTTACCTTCCTTAGGGGTAATTTTGGTAACAAATAAGCCTCTCTGGAGTCCTTTTCTGAGCTTCTGGACTCCCCACGTGAAGCTGCATGAACTGCCTAGTCAAAAAACACTGCGCAATTGAGGCGCGAAAATGAGGCCTCCTCCCTCTTCATTCCAGAGTGGAGGGGCCTTTCTGACTAGAATAGGTGTCTAACTAAGTGCCAGGCGCAAATTAAACCCCAAAAGTGTTTTAAAGTTTGAAAAAACACCTTATTTATAGCCAAAAATATGATAAAAAGCAATCGATTAAGCCCACAATTAGTGTCAACCAGCATAGAGCCCTTAATATAAGCCATTCATTTATACTGAGTCTAAGAAAAATGGCTTACCTATCCCAGAGGGAATATCTGACAGTCTTCTAGCATTACATGGTCTTGTTAGAAAAATGACTGATCATACCTGAAGCAGTTAAGCCTGCAAACTGTTCCCCCCAACTGATGTTCTCTGGTTTCAACAGTCCTGTGTGGGAACAGCCATGGATTTTAGTTACTGGTGCTAAAATCATATTCCTCTTAGCAGAAATCTTCATCACTTTCTGCTGCAGAGTAAATAGTACAAGCCGGTACTATTTTAAAATAACAAACTCTTGATAGAAGAAACAAAAAACCACAACTAACACCACATGCTCTTTACCACCCCCGTGGAGGTGCTACTAGTTAGAAGCGGCAAAGAGAATGACTGGGGGGGCGGAGCCTAAGGGGAGCTATATGGACAGCTCTGCTGTGTGTTCTCTTTGCCACTTCCTGTAGGGGAAGAGAATATCCCACAAGTAAGGATGAAGCCGTGGACCGGATACACCAATGTAGGAGAAAACACAATTTAATGTAGGAACGTTTTTGGGGTTCACAACCCCTTCATCAGCTTATAAACAAGACATAAATCAAACCTTTTATAGTGTAAATAATCATAAACACAAACCTAGTGCCCTTCTAAAGTGCGCCAAAACTTAGAGTGTGGAACGCATATTGCGTTCCACTGTGAGAGCCGAAACCGGAAGTTGTGATACGTCACTTCCGGTTTTCGGCGATAATGTACAATATACAAAATTGTTACAAAATAGAATAGAATAACATGCTTATTGCATAAGTGAATCCACAATCTATTTAGTGATGCAAATGAGCATAATGTAAATGTGTAAAACTCGTCATGCAGTGTAACGAACGGGCCAATCATGTGTGAGTGTATACATAGATCGTCATAGTGACAGTTGTCATAGTAGCAGTAAACAACACTGCCAGGTGCTAAAGTGTAGGCAACAACCTGGAAATAGGCAAGGAACATATTGATATAATATGTATAAAGTAAAGTAAGAACCTTTATTTGTATAGGCTTGTCACTAATAAATAAAAATTTAAAAGTAACTTGTGGGAATTGTTGCGGAGCGTTAATTAGTAACGCTGTGACAAACTAAAAGCAGCTACCTGGGAAAATCATAAGTGGTATGCTAAAAAGCATCAGATCTTGGGTTAGCCACCTTTTAGACAGCAGTGGCATATGTTTAGATATATAATAAAAGGGTATCCATCAATCTCAGGTCAGCATGGCAGAATTCATTTAGATAACAGACCTAGAGATACATGAAAGTATGCATATATTCAAGATCAATCTGCGACAGTGTATGGAATGGGTAACATTTAAGTGCCCTTAAAAGGCTACTTCATTATTTATGTGTCCACATATATCAAGCCTAACTAGGCTACAAAATTAGAGTAGACTGTCCAACCAGTACCCCGCTGTGCCAGAGAGGTATATGTGATGAAGATGATCCGTAATGCCCACAAGATGGGTAATTAGTGCAAGAACGGGAAATAGAAACAGAAGGGCCAGGCTTCCACTAAAGGAGATGGGAGCAGGATGCTACCACTCCATTGTGTCGTAAGTAACGGGCCCTCCCTCCCCACCAAGGGAAAGTAAAGCCTGAAACTAAACGGAGCCACAATGCCCCTAAGTCATACCCCTAGTAAGTGGCACTACCCATCAGGGTCATACAAGGCTCTTAAAGTCCGGCATGGTGTTCAACCCTCCAGGCTGTATCGTGCCCAATCTGAACATCCACTGGGCTTCACACTTGAGGAGTAATTTGTTTCAGTCTCCACCCTGATCAAGTGGTGGTATATGATCAATCAAAATGTATCGTATCGAACAGACAGCGTGGCCTTTGTTAGCACAATGGCGTGCCACGGGCTGTTCAGAATCCCCGTGTTTCAATGCAGCTCTTATAGCGTGCCGGTGGTTTGCCATGCGCTCGCGTAATGTGCCAGAGGTTTTACCCACATAAAAACATGAGCATGGACAGAAAAGCAGGTTCACTACGTATGTAGTAGTACACGTAATAGAATGCTTGATAGTGTACCTCCGGTTGGTGTGGGGATGATGGAATTCATCACATATACCTCTCTGGCACAGCGGGGTACTGGTTGGACAGTCTACTCTAATTTTGTAGCCTAGTTAGACTTAATATATGTGGACACATAAAGAATGAAGTAGCCTTTTAAGGGCACTTAAATGTTACCCATTCCATACACTGTCGCAGATTGATCTTAAATATATGCATACTTTCATGTATCTCTAGGTCTGTTATATAAATGAATTCTGCCATGCTGACCTGAGATTGATGGATATCCTTTTATTATATATCTAAACATATGCCACTACTGGTATCTAAAAATGTCATATCCCTGGATCAGATGCTGTCTAAAAGGTGGCTAACACAAGATCTGATGCTTTTTAGCATACCACTTATGATTTTCCCAGGTAGCTGCTTTTAGTTTGTCACAGCGTTACTAATTAACGCTCCGCAACAATTCCCACAAGTTACTTTTAAATTTTTATTTATTAGTGACAAGCCTATACAACTAAAGGTTCTCACTTTCACTTCATACATATTATATCAATATGTTCCTTGTCTATTTCTAGGTTGTTGCCTACATTTTAGCACCTGGCAGTGTTGTTTACCGCTACTATGACAACTGTCACTATGACGATCTATGTATACACTCACACATGATTGGCCCGTTCGTTACACTGCATGACGAGTTTTACACATTTACATTATGCTCATTTGCATCACTAAATAGATTGTGGATTCACTTATGCAATAAGCATGTTATTCTATTCTATTTTGTAACAATTTTGTATATTGTACATTATCGCCGAAAACCGGAAGTGACGTATCACAACTTCCGGTTTCGGCTCTCACAGTGGAACGCAATATGCGTTCCACACTCAAAGTTTTGGCGCACTTTAGGAGGGCACTAGGTTTGTGTTTATGATTATTTACACTATAAAAGGTTTGATTTATGTCTTGTTTATAAGCTGATGAAGGGGTTGTGAACCCCGAAAACGTTCCTACATTAAATTGTGTTTTTTGTGAAAGTCCTGTGAGTGCATCCTTTTGTCTACATATGCACTTTATCCTTGCACCCAGGCTGTTAACCTTTTGGAGGGCTGAGCTGGAAATTGTTTTGTATGTATATATATATGTATATATATATATATATATATATATATATATATATATATATATATATATATATATATATATATATATATATATATATATATATATATATATATATATACACATACACACACATACATACAAACACATATGGGCTACATTTAAAACTAGATTTAGAGGTTGCTTATAGAATACATACTAAGTAGGGTACCTATTAATATTAATACAATATTTTATTAGTTCATAAGATACCACATGTCACGATTTAGTTACATTTGAATATTTACATTTGCACATATCTGGGTCGATATTATTATACACATTACACCTTCAGGCTAATATACGATTTTTGTTGTGATAAATAGTAGTGTTATATGTCCACACTAATTTAGAAGGTGTAACACCTATGGCTCTATTTATGGATTTACTAGTGTGATATAGATGAGTCATACACTAGTTTACACTATTCCACTTCTACCAGTGGATTAGTATTTTTAGTTATACTATTACCCTGATATTGTTAACAGGTATCACATTCACATGTTAATTATTAATTAGTAATAGGTCTCATGCTTACAAATTCATGTGTAAGGCTAAATTAATATAGAACAATTTTGTATTATAAAACAACTGAGAAAGGAATTTAAGTTGAGTCTTAAATATACCAAAACAAAGTGGTTAATACAATAAGGAACCATACAAGTATTCCGATGACAGCTATCAGCTGTAGATAGGGGCGTGAAAATGAACACACCTCTTCACCAGGATAGGTCTGTCTGCGAACATATGCGCTCCATTCCAACACTAGCACACATAGACCAATCGGATTTCGGATCAAACAGAAACACGGAAGTACACCGTGTCGGCATCAGCATTTAGATCTAAGACACAACGAAATATTAGGATACATAGATCAACTCGATCTCAGATATACACCGTGTCGGCACTAACATCCATGTCACAGGTAAACAACAATATGAATGAGCATCGTATTTGGTACATCTTATTATCGGTGAGCGTGATTCATGCTGGGGACTTAACGATGGCAACTACATAGGGGCTTGTCTTTTTTAGAAATATTGTGAACAAACTGTACAAACACAAATAAAATAGGTATATAAAGACATCTATGCCATAAAGAAAAAAAGCTCACGTTGTTGCCTTTCCATACAAATGGTATTATCCTCTATGGAGGAAAGACTTACAGCGTTGCTTTTTAGACACATTATACAATCTAATAAGAATAGAGGCATTGTGCACCAATAAGTAAGAGATTAAATAGGCGTTTGTTCATAAATAAAAATTGTGAGAAAACATAATTTATGCTTACCTGATAAATGTATTTCTCTTGTGGTGTATCCAGTCCACGGATCATCCATTACTTGTGGAATATTCTCCTTCCCAACAGGAAGCTGCAAGAGGATCACCCACAGCAGAGTTGTCTATATAGCTCCTCCCCTAACTGCCACCTCCAGTAATTCGACCGAAGACAAGCAAGAAAAAGTAGAAACCATAGGGTGCAGTGGTGACTGTAGTTTAAAAATAAAATATACCTGCCTTAAAATGACAGGGCGGGCCGTGGACTGGATACACCACAAGAGAAATAAATTTATCAGGTAAGCATAAATTATGTTTTCTCTTGTAAGGTGTATCCAGTCCATGGATCATCCATTACTTGTGGGATACCAATACCAAAGCTAAAGTACACGGATGAAGGGAGGGACAAGGCAGGAACTTAAACGGAAGGTACCACTGCCTGTAAAACCTTTCTCCCCAAAAATAGCCTCCGAAGAAGCAAAAGTATCAAATCAAGTCGCCGCCTTGCAAATCTGTTCAACAGAAGCCTCATTTTTAAAAGCCCATGTGGAAGCCACAGCTCTAGTAGAATGAGCTGTAATCCTTTCAGGAGGCTGCTGACCAGCAGTCTCATAAGCAAAGCGTATTATACTTCTTAGCCAAAACGAAAGAGAAGTTGCCGAAGCCTTTTGGCCTCTCCTCTGTCCAGAGTGGACAACAAACAAAGCAGATATTTGACGAAAATCTTTAGTAGCTTGTAAATAAAAGTTTAAAGCACGAACCACGTCCAGATTGTGTAATAGACGTTCCTTCTTTGAAGAAGGATTAGGACACAATGACGGAACAACAATCTCCTGATTAATATTCTTATTAGATACCACCTTAGGTAAAAACCCAGGTTTGGTACACAAAACTACCTTATCTGCATGGAAGATCAGATAAGGGGAATCACACTGTAAGGTAGATAACTCGGAAACTCTACGAGCCGAGGAAATAGCTACCAAAAACAGAACTTTCCAAGATAAAAGCTTGATATCTATGGAATGAAGAGGTTCAAACGGAACCCCTTGGAGAACTTTAAGAACCAAATTTAAACTCCATGGCGGAGCAACTGGTTTAAACACAGGCTTGATTCTAACTAAAGCCTGACAAAACGCCTGAACGTCTGGAACATCCGCCAGACGCTTGTGTAAAAGAATAGACAGAGCAGAAATCTGTCCCTTTAAGGAACTAGCAGACAATCCCTTTTCCAATCCTTCTTGGAGAAAAGATAATATCCTGGGAATCCTGACTTTACTCCATGAGTAACCCTTGGATTCACACCAATAAAGATATTTACGCCATATCTTATGATAGATTTTCCTGGTGACAGGCTTTCGTGCCTGAATTAAGGTATCAATGACTGACTCGGAGAAGCCACGCTTTGATAAAATCAAGCGTTCAATCTCCAGGCAGTCAGTCTCAGAGAAATTAGATTTGGATGGTTGAAAGGACCCTGAAGTAGAAGGTCCTGTCTCAGAGGCAGAGTCCATGGTGGAAGGGATGACATGTCCACCAGATCTGCATACCAAGTCCTGCGTGGCCACGCAGGTGCTATCAAAATCACTGATGCTCTCTCCTAATTGATTTTGGCAATCAGGCGAAGGAGCAGAGGAAACGGTGGAAACACATAAGCCAGGTTGAAGGACCAAGGCACTGCTAGAGCATCTATCAGCGTTGCCTTGGGATCCCTGGACCTGGATCCGTAACAAGGAAGTTTGGCGTTCTGGCGAGACGCCATGAGATCCAGTTCTGGTTCGCCCCAACGTTGAACCAATTGTGCAAACACCTCCGGATGGAGTTCCCACTCCCCCGGATGAAAAGTCTGTCGACTTAGAAAATCCGTCTCCCAGTTCTCTACACCTGGGATATGGATAGCTGATAGGTGGCAAGAGTGAATCTCTGCCCAACGAATTATCTTTGAAACTTCCAACATCGCTAGGGAACTCATTGTTCCCCCTTGATGGTTGATGTAAGCCACAGTCGTGATGTTGTCCGACTGAAATCTGATGAACCTCATTGTCGCTAGCTGAGGCCAAGCTTGAAGAGCATTGAATATCACTCTTAGTTCCAGAATGTTTATTGGGAGGAGGATCTCCTCCTGAGTCCACAATCCCTGAGCCTTCAGGGAGTTCCAGACTGCCCCCAGCCTAGAAGGCTGGCATCTGTCGTTACTATTGTCCAATCTGGCCTGCGAAAGGTCATACCTTTGGACAGATGGACCCGAGATAGCCACCAGAGAAGAGAATCCCTGGTCTCTTGATCCAGATTTAGTAGAGGAGACAACTCTGTGTAATCCCCATTCCACTGACTGAGCATGCAGAGTTGCAGCGGTCTGAGATGTAGGCGGGCAAACGGCACTATGTCCATTGCCGCTACCATTAAGCCGATTACTTCCATACACTGAGCCGCCGAAGGGCGAGAAGTAGAATAAAGAACACGGCAAGAATTTAGAAGTTTTGATAACCTGGTCTCTGTCAGGTAAATCCTCATTTCTACAGAATCTATCAGAGTTCCCAGAAAGGAAACTCTTGTGAGAGGGGATAGAGAACTCTTCTCTTCGTTCACTTTCCACCCGTGCGACCTCAGAAATGCCAGAACTATGTCCGTATGAGACTTGGCAATTTGGAAATTTGACGCCTGTATCAGAATGTCGTCTAAATAAGGGGCCACTGCTATGCCCCGCGGCCTTAGAACTGCCAGAAGTGACCCCAGAACCTTCGTAAAGATTCTTGGAGCTGTAGCTAACCCAAAGTGAAGAGCTACAAACTGGTAATGCCTGTCCAGGAAGGCAAACCTGAGAAACCGATGATGATCTTTGTGTATCGGAATGTGAAGATAAGCATCCTTTAAATCCACTGTAGTCATGTATTGACCCTCCTGGATCATAGGTAGGATGGTACGAATGGTCTCCATCTTGAATGATGGGACCCTGAGAAATTTGTTTAGGATCTTGAGATCTAAGATTGGTCTGAAGGTTCCCTCTTTTTTGGGAACCACAAACAGATTTGAATAGAAGCCTTGTCCCTGTTCCTCCTTTGGAACTGGGTGGATCACTCCCATAACTAGGAGGTCTTGAACACAATGTAAGAATGCCTCTCTTTTTATCTGGTTTGCAGATAACTGTGAAAGGTGAAATCTCCCTTTTGGAGGGGAAGCTTTGAAGTCCAGAAGATATCCCTGGGATACAATTTCCAACGCCCAGGGATCCTGGACATCTCTTGCCCAAGCCTGGGCGAAGAGAGAAAGTCTGCCCCCTACCAGATCCGTTACCGGATCGGGGGCCAATCCTTCATGCTGTCTTAGAGGCAGCAGCAGGCTTTTTGGCCTGCTTACCTTTGTTCCAAGCCTGGTTAGGTCTCCAGACCGACTTGGACTGGGCAAAAGTTCCCTCTTGTTTTGTTTTAGAGGAAGTTGATGCCGCGCTCGTCTTAAAGTTTCGAAAGGCACGAAAATAAGGCTGTTTGGCCCTTGGTTTATTAGACCTGTCCTGAGGGAGGGCATGACCTTTTCCTCCCGTGATATCAGAAATGATCTCCTTCAAACCAGGCCCGAATAGGGTCTGCCCCTTGAAGGGAATATTAAGAAGCTTAGACTTTGAAGTAACGTCAGCTGACCATGATTTAAGCCATAGCGCCCTACGCGCCTGAATAGCAAAACCAGAATTCTTAGCCGTTAGTTTAGTCAAATGAACAATGGCATCAGAAACAAATGAATTGGCTAGCTTAAGTGCTCTAAGCTTGTCAAGTATATCGTCCAATGGGGTCTCTACCTGTAAAGCCTCCTCCAGAGACTCAAACCAGAAGGCCGCCGCAGCAGTGACTGGGGCAATGCATGCAAGAGGCTGTAGAATAAAACCTTGTTGAATAAACATTTTCTTAAGGTAACCCTCTAACTTTTTATCCATTGGATCTAAGAAAGCACAACTGTCCTCGACGGGGATAGTAGTACGCGTAGCTAGGGTAGAAACTGCTCCCTCCACCTTAGGGACCGTTTGCCATAAGTCCCGTGTGGCGGCATCTATTGGAAACAATTTCTTAAAAATAGGAGGGGAAGAGAACGGTACACCTGGTCTATCCCATTCCTTAGAAATAATTTCTGAAAACATTTTAGGTATTTGAAAAACATCAGTGAAAACAGGCACTGCATAGTATTTATCCAATCTGCACAATTTCTCTGGCACTGCAATGGTGTCGCAGTCATTCAGAGTAGCTAAAACCTCCCTGAGTAACACGCGGAGGTGTTCAAGCTTAAATTTAAATGTTGCCATATCAGAATCAGGTTTAATCATCTTCCCTGAGTCAGACACATCACCCACAGAAAGAAGCTCTCCTTCCTCAGCTTCTGCATATTGTGAGGGGGTATCAGACATAGCTATTAAAGCGTCAGAGTGCTCTGTATTTATTCTAACCCCAGAGCTGTCTCGCTTTCCTCGTAACGCAGGTAGTCTGGATAATACCGCTGACAGTGTATTATCCATGACTGCCGCCATGTCTTGTAAAGTAAACGCCATGGGCGCGCTAGATGTACTTGGCGCCTCTTGAGCGTGAGTCCCTTGAGCGGGAGTCAAAGGCTCTGACACATGGGGCGAGTTAGTCGGCATAACTTCCCCCTTGTCAGATTCCTCTGGTGATAAATCTTTTAAAGACAGAATATGGTCTTTATAACTTAAAGTGAAATCAGTACATTTGGTACACATTCTAAGAGGGGGTTCCACCATGGCTTCTAAACATAATGAACAAGGAGTTTCCTCTATGTCAGACATGTTTAAACAGACTAGCAATGAGAACAGCAAGCTTGGAAAACACTTTACAGAAAGTTAACAAGCAAAAAATAAAAACGGTACTGTGCCTTTAAGAAAAATAAAAAATGTCAGAATTTGAAAAACAGTGAAAAAAGCAGTAAATCAAACGAAATTTTTACAGTGTATATAATAGGCTAACAGAGCATTGCACCCACTTGCAAATGGATGATTAACCCCTTAGTTTAAAAAACGGATAAAAAAAAAGAAATAGACGTTTTTTAACAGTCACAACAAACTGCCACAGCTCTGCTGTGGCCCTACCTTGCCATACAAACGACTTTGGAAAGCACTAAAACCCTTCAGAGAGGTCCTAAGCATTCAGGGAACTATGTCAAAGAAACTGGATGTCTCAGTCTGCAAAAGCTAATGCGCATTTAGGCGCGAAATTAGGCCCCTCCCACTCCTGTCTACACAGTGAGAGGCCTAACAAAACTATCCCTAGGCAAATTTTAGCCAGCCATGTGGAAAAACTGGGCCCCAATAAAGTTTTATCACCAAACAGCATATAAAAAACGTTTAAGCACTCCCAGCAAACGTCTTATATTTCAGTAATTTGACAAAATAATAAGAGAGTTACCTCTAATAGTAAGCATGATACTAGTCGTTATTAAATCACTGTAATCAGGTTTACCTTAAATAAATCCGGTATCAACAGCATTTTCTAGCATATACATTTCTCTAGAAAAATTTAGACTGCCCATACCTCATAGCAGGATACCCTGCACGCCATTCCCCAAGCTGAAGTTACCTCTCTCTTCAGTTATGTTTGAGAACAGTCTAAAATATCAAACAGAGACAGATGCGCCACATGGCCCAATATTGTAGTTTCCAAATTTATGTAGATTTTACTATATAGTTGAACTCACATGTATTGGAGCACCTCAATTGGTGCAAATGACACAGTCTGGGATCTATAACAGTCACCCAGCAGACCGGCCTCTCGAGTTGTTCAGGGTCTGTGTAAAATAGAAAACACAAAAAAGCCTATATGGCCTAGTATTGTATGACTAGAGTGATTTCACACCAGATAGTAGTATAAGATTTTGAACTCACATTTGGTGAAGCATCCCCAATGATGCTATAGAGACAAGCTGGGATTAATTCAGTCACCCAACAGACTTAGCTCGTGGCATACAGCATGCAATAGTCCTCTCAGTGGTCTTTAGGTCAGTGATATCCTCAGATAAAAACCAGTTCATAGGCAGCAAGTGTTTATAGTAAAAGTTAAAATCACTTTAATAAAATAATATTAAATTGCGACGCGTTTCTCAGTCTCAGACTGTTTCCTCAGGCATAATAAAATGGTTTACAAACACTTGCTATATATTCCTAAACAAACCACTTAACATAATTGGTAACACTTGTTGTGGGTGTGGTTTATGACATCATCAGTATCCTAGCTACTGATATATTTTAGCAACAAATGTGACACAGTATTGTATACTTAAACAATGTACATCAGAGTTTACATTTTATGAGTCAAGTGAAACAATCTACCTCATACTTTGCAGTGCAAATATTAATCATAATACATAAAACACATCAATATTATAATATTGTAGCAATACATATATTTCCCCATATCCAGTGAGATTTGTCTCATGCTACTCAATCATATCTGATTCCTATCTCTATTTCTATTTAATGTCTAGGCTGGGTCTGTTTTATATCAGAACATCTTTAATCCATTGTTTAATGGTTTATCTTTTTTCTTATTTAGTTTTTAAGTGTCTGATCCCTCTCTGCCAATAGCCCCAATCTACATTTAATATGAGGGTAACTATTTTTTGTTCAAACCTTTGTATTAAACATTATAAGCCCTTTGATTTATTGGTATGTAATAGTTTTATAATCTACTGCTGTGCATAAACTGTGATTTCAAATGGCAGGTTGTTGACTAACCTTATAGGGCTATTGATCCATTAGATTCGAGTAGTTTCAAACGCCATCTGATGTTCTAAATGGCGTGTGTGTTGCGCTAATGCGCATGTGTACAACGTCAATGTGTATGTGAGTAATGTTGCCAAGGGAACAAATAGTGTTAGTCAATTATACGTTGTGCGTAAAACGTGATACGTCCCAAGCTGCGCCAGTGCGCATGTCAGCACTGCTAAGGCGTCTCAAGCTTTCGTTGCCAAGGGAACCGGAATCCCATTCAATCTCACGTTATGCGTGTTAAATGAGCGTTTGACTGAGGGTACAATCATGTATGAACCAGATACTCTGTTGGAACAACTGACCGAAAATTACATCCATACCGATTTTAAGCCAAAATCGAACTTTAATCCACATAGAACCAAGAATTCACATATTTCTATCTTTCAATCTATGGTGTTAAAGGATCTGGAGAAACTCTCCAAAAGATCTAAATATAAAAATAATCTGAGCCCTGGGGAACGTATTGCTCTTAAATCTCTAAGTAACAACAAAGAACTTGTGATCCGCCAAGCAGACAAGGGCGGAGGAATAGTGCTTCAGAATATCACAGACTACATTGAGGAGGCTAATAATATTCTCAACAATGCCAGCCACTATAGGATATTACCTAGCAATCCCACATTTGTGTATCAAAAACAACTATTATCTCTCCTCTCTGAGGGTTTTGATGAAGGCATTCTTACTAAAAAGGAGAAGGACTACCTCTATCCGAAAAATCCGAGTGTGGCCTTCTACTATCATCTTCCCAAAATACACAAAAATTCTTCTAAACCTCCTGGCCGCCCTATAGTGGCAGGCATAGATAGCCTCACCGACCATGTTTCCGCATATGTGGATTCATTTTTACAGAAACATGTGATTACCTTACAATCTTTTATAAAAGATTCGACTGATTTAATAAATAAGCTAGCTACTCTGGGGATTACTAAGACTGACCAGAACCTGTGGTGGATTACGAGCGACGTTAGCTCGTTATATTCAAACATCCCACATGACAAAGGATTAAGAGTAATCCAGTCATACTTGGCATCTGATATCTACATGCCAGTCAGACAGCAACAATTTATTACTGAACTAATTCAGTTCATTTTACATCACAACTATTTTCTTTATCAGGGTATGTACTACCTTCAGGTGAAGGGGACGGCCATGGGCACCAGATTCGCACCCAGTTTTGCCAACTTATACATGGGCAAATTTGAGGAGACCCATGTATATGGATCTCCTATGAGTGCGAGTCTGGTGTTCTATGGCCGTTATATAGATGATCTGATTTTTTTGTTTAGAGGCACATATGAGGAGGCAGTAATATATACCAATTCTTTAAATTCAAATGAATTTGATTTGGAATTTACAAGTAATATTCAATCTAACATGATTGAATATTTGGATCTACTTCTCTTTTTTTCTGCTACTGGAGATATCATGTCAGAAACCTTTTTTAAGAAGGTTGATTGTAACAGCTTTCTCAATTATGGGAGTAACCACTATCACTGTTGGAAAAAGAATGTCCCATATGGGCAATTCAGAAGAATCCGACGGAATTGTAGCACAATAGAAAGCTACAAAAAACAATCTATGATTCTCAAAGATAGATTCATGGAAAAAGGGTACCCATCTGATCTAGTACAAAAAGGATATTTAAGAGCTCTGCATGATGACAGAAACAAATATTTGTCACAAACCAAATCAAAAGTTAAATCCAATGAAGAAAAAAACTATGAGTCAGGTAAAACACCACTTTTCATCACTGGCTACAGTAGCCAATATAGAGAAATTAGTAACATCATTATAAAACATTGGCCCATTATATGTGACGACCCATTTCTAAAAAACTCTGTGTCTATGAAGCCTAGGATTGTCTATAGGAGAGCCCCTACACTCAAAAACAAATTGGCCCCAAGTAAGATAGTGAGAGATAAAATATCATCACAAAATCAGGTCATAGTCCCTAATAGGACTTTTTTGGGCAAGTTTATGCCCAAAAATGGAGTATATAAATGTCTCAAGCCACGATGCAATATGTGCAAAGTGGTGAGAGCTGGTACCAATACGTTCTGTTCATATCAAACGGGGGAACAATTTAAGATCACCAAGAGACTCTCATGTGAATCCACGTACGTAATTTATCTGATTAGCTGTACATGTGGGGTCCAATATGTAGGGCGTACCTCCCGAACCATAAAGAAAAGATGGAGTGAACACAAATATAACATAGAAAGAAAATTTCTTAAACACAGCCTATCAAGGCATTGTGCTTACGCACATAAAGGTAGTTCCAAATCTGTTCATATTCTACCTATAGAGCAAGTACCAAGGAACAGTCATAACCCCATGCTTACTCTACGCCGGAGAGAAACATTCTGGATTCACAAACTACACACTTTAGTTCCGGAGGGTCTGAATGAGTGCGTAGATCTAGCAGCATTTGATCTGTAAAGTTATATCAAGTCCACCATAATACCCTATGAATAACCCTGTAGATTTAAGAACAAAACATCTATACCTACACGTATAGATCTATTCTTATACATTATGCCTTTCTATGGAGGAAAAATGTGACCATCACTGGGCATATCTTGCACTTATTACCATCTATCTTTATTGGTAATATATATTCTTTGATACACATTCTGATATAAGTGACACATTGGGTTAAATTATTAGGAGGGCACACACATATATATCACACGTAATGACACATATATCACACTTAAGGTAATATACATCAAACGGAATGACACTTTAAGATATCTATATATACTTATAGATATACTACATCTGAAATTTATCTAACACTTTTTGCAAGTATATCTCTTCCTACACACTAAGGAAAAATTTCTATAAAGACTAAAAATATAACTATCAGACATCACTTTTCCAAAATCTGACACTAACAAATATATAAATATATCTAACACACACATTTGACACAAGTAAACACATATAGTCACTTGAGCAGAATATTAATGAATACACATATCAATTAGATATCAAAAAACACCAAAGTAACAACTATATCTTGAAATTGAACCACTAATCCTATTGTTTATGAAATTTGACACCACTAAGATACACACATGTTTATACACATACATGACACTTAGTAAATACAAATAGGGACATCATATAAAGGAAGGGTATTAGTAAAATATACTCCTATGGAGCCGCAGTACCATCAGCCCAATAATAACGATTAGTTATAATATGACCTATATATTGTTATAACAACATCACATAGTAGTATGTATCACTGGATATTAACTACTGAAATACACACACTGTGAGTCAAAAGAGATCTAGTTTTATAAAATTTATAAAATTTATAAAATTTATAATATTTATGATTTCCTATATGAACAATATATACATACATATTCTGATGTATAACAACATACATCATTTTGGCTAACATTTGTTCTAAATATGGTATTATGTCATTACATGTCTGTAATCATATCCCACTACGATATGTTATGATGGGAAGGACTCGGTACACATGGAATATGATATTGCTCTTTATTATTATTATATATTTTTTCCACTAATATGCCATTATTATATGGGGGTTACTGTGGACAAGAGAGCAAATATATACGTCTCAATTTGTAGTTGGTGTCTATTTCCCATGGACAATGGAAACCACCTACAAGATAATATTGGCCTATCAGTCGAAAGGCTATAGCACGCATAACGTGAGACTGAATGAGATTCTGGTTCCCTTGGCAATGAAAACTTGAGACTCCTTGGCAATGCTGACATGTGCACTAGCATAAACAATAAAAACCTCCTACAAGATAATACTAACCTATCAGCTGTAAGGCTATAACACGCATAACGTGAGATTGAATGGGATTCCGGTTCCCTTGGCAACGAAAGCTTGAGACGCCTTAGCAGTGCTGACATGCGCACTGGCGCAGCTTGGGACGTATCACGTTTTACGCACAACGTATAATTGACTAACACTATTTGTTCCCTTGGCAACATTACTCACATACACATTGACGTTGTACACATGCGCATTAGCGCAACACACACGCCATTTAGAACATCAGATGGCGTTTGAAACTACTCGAATCTAATGGATCAATAGCCCTATAAGGTTAGTCAACAACCTGCCATTTGAAATCACAGTTTATGCACAGCAGTAGATTATAAAACTATTACATACCAATAAATCAAAGGGCTTATAATGTTTAATACAAAGGTTTGAACAAAAAATAGTTACCCTCATATTAAATGTAGATTGGGGCTATTGGCAGAGAGGGATCAGACACTTAAAAACTAAATAAGAAAAAAGATAAACCATTAAACAATGGATTAAAGATGTTCTGATATAAAACAGACCCAGCCTAGACATTAAATAGAAATAGAGATAGGAATCAGATATGATTGAGTAGCATGAGACAAATCTCACTGGATATGGGGAAATATATGTATTGCTACAATATTATAATATTGATGTGTTTTATGTATTATGATTAATATTTGCACTGCAAAGTATGAGGTAGATTGTTTCACTTGACTCATAAAATGTAAACTCTGATGTACATTGTTTAAGTATACAATACTGTGTCACATTTGTTGCTAAAATATATCAGTAGCTAGGATACTGATGATGTCATAAACCACACCCACAACAAGTGTTACCAATTATGTTAAGTGGTTTGTTTAGGAATATATAGCAAGTGTTTGTAAACCATTTTATTATGCCTGAGGAAACAGTCTGAGACTGAGAAACGCGTCGCAATTTAATATTATTTTATTAAAGTGATTTTAACTTTTACTATAAACACTTGCTGCCTATGAACTGGTTTTTATCTGAGGATATCACTGACCTAAAGACCACTGAGAGGACTATTGCATGCTGTATGCCACGAGCTAAGTCTGTTGGGTGACTGAATTAATCCCAGCTTGTCTCTATAGCATCATTGGGGATGCTTCACCAAATGTGAGTTCAAAATCTTATACTACTATCTGGTGTGAAATCACTCTAGTCATACAATACTAGGCCATATAGGCTTTTTTGTGTTTTCTATTTTACACAGACCCTGAACAACTCGAGAGGCCGGTCTGCTGGGTGACTGTTATAGATCCCAGACTGTGTCATTTGCACCAATTGAGGTGCTCCAATACATGTGAGTTCAACTATATAGTAAAATCTACATAAATTTGGAAACTACAATATTGGGCCATGTGGCGCATCTGTCTCTGTTTGATATTTTAGATTGCTTAATTGGATCCTGGTCTGGACCACTACAGATTGCTGCCTTGGTATTCTACTATCAAGACCTTTATAAAGGACAATATAGTGATCATTGTCACCCATTAACCACTATCTTTGAGTGAGATATAACTATCCTATTAACATTGTGATTATCAAATTGTTTAGGCTAACATCTATTTACTCTGTTCACAACGTATATACTAGTTTTGAGTGAGATACAACTGTCCTATTAACATTGTGATTATCAAATTGTATAGGTTAACATCTATTTACTCTGTCCACAACATATATACTAGTTACTACTGAATCAGTGTATCATCATTTATACTGAAAAGTGCATTTCTATTGGTAACATATAAGCTACCTCATATACTACATATTACCATTTATAGATACTCTCAAGGGCGCCCCCTTTTCTTTTGTTGTATTAAAAATGTTTGAGAACAGCAATGGATCTTAGTTACAACCTGCTAAGATCATCAGAGACCACAGGCAGACTCTTCTTCTATTTTCTGCCTGGGACCAAAATAGTACAACTCCGGTACCATTTAAAAATAACAAACTTTTGAATTGAAGAAAAACAACTAAATTACACCACATCTCTCTAACTGCTTCCATGCTTGTCGAGAGCTGCAAGAGAATGACTGGAGGTGGCAGTTAGGGGAGGAGCTATATAGACAGCTCTGCTGTGGGTGATCCTCTTGCAGCTTCCTGTTGGGAAGGAGAATATCCCAGAAGTAATGGATGATCCGTGGACTGGATACACCTTACAAGAGAAATATAGGTTGACAAATGATACAAGATATGTTTGTATTTGGTATAAAAATTCACCGTACTGGGTTAACAAATTTGAAGGTTAACAGGTGTTTGGGACTAATTAAAGAACACGCCCAAAGGGAGGTGATTGCTAGTCAGGTAGCAGTTATTTAAGGCAGAGACAGAGGTAAGATGAATTATATGCCTGATGAAACGGTTTTAGAACCGAGAAACGCGTTGCATTTTTAGGGTGGATATTGATAACACCCCTTATTCACATCTTTTAACACTGCTGTGTTGTTTTATAAATTCTGTTTTTAATAAATACACTTTTTATGGATACATCTTACCTGCCTGCCATACTGACTAACATATAAGAGACAATCTGTTAGAACTGGTATATTCCTGGAATACAATCTACTTTGATTACCTATATATGAGGTGAGCTGACACACCTCTACTAAATCTGCCAGCCTGCTCCTACTAGCACATTGGTGTGCTCATCTGAAATGTGAGTACCCATTTGGGAAACTAATAGAGTGATTGCAATTGTGCTTTGGATGATCTGCACATGCAGTGCTTTCTTTTTGTACTCCATTTCATTTCCAGCACTGCAGCATAAAGAAATCGCATTCCATTGTGGGTGAGCTGTTACACCTGTCTAAATCTACAGCCTGTTCCTACCAGCACATAGGTGTGCTCCTGGAGTATGTGAGTATCCATTTGGCTTGACTGTAATTATCATTCATATACTTCTGACAATACCACACATGAGGCTCCCCTCTGTTCTTCTCTATTTCCTATTACATACAAACACACAGTATATAATGTATATAGTTCTATATACTGACACACACACACACACACATATATATATATATATATATATATATAGTATATAATGTATATAATGCTATATACTGTCACACACATATATACAGTATATAATGCAGGGCCTATGAATACCCAAAAACTCCTCTCGCCCACCAGGCGAGTAAATGGCACAATTTACCAGCCCGCAAGAAACTTTATTCGCCCGTGCGTATCTGCATGTAGTGTGTATATATCGTATTTATAAGGCAATATAAATAGTGTTATTGTAATCCCACAAAGCACTGCAGACAGAGGTCCCAATTTGAATGCCCTGAAAGCTGCTTAATATTTGGGACTTAATAAAAAGGTTTTAACTTTAAAAAATATTTTTCTTTCACTAGGTAGAAAAAAACAGGGATATTATCTTTGTAATACTGTATGTACAGTCTTGACTTTATCCCCCCTAAGGAAAAAAAGATATAATTGAGCTTTTTTTTTTTACTTCAGCATATGTGGGGGGTTATGATTGACTAAGTATATTTAATGCTGCCACCCTTCTATCTATAGCACTGCGAGCGGTACTGCATTTAGCTGGACAGTGAACAGTGACATAACAAGCATTTTAAAAATACTTTTTTTTTTTCCACTTTCTGCCCGGCTGTCTTTCAACTACTAGCGCGACTGTCAGTGCCGCAGTAGCAGATTGGACTGGGTGCATGGAGATGGAATGTTCTCTCCAAACTGGCAAAGTCAGTTTTTGGAGCATTAAAGGGACATTATACACTCATTTTTTCTTTGCATAAATGTTTTGTAGATGATCTATTTATATAGCCCATAAAGTTTTTTTTTAAAATAAATGTATAGTTTTGCTTATTTTTAAATAACATTGCTCTGATTTTCAGACTCCTAACCAAGCCCCAAAGTTTTATGTGAATACTGTCAGCTACCTTCTCCAGCTTACTCCTGTTTGTGTAAAGGGTCTTTTCATATGTAAAGGAAGGGGGAGGGGGGGGGAGGGTCTTATTTGCCACTTGCAGTGGGCTTTCCAGCTACCTTTTCAACAGAGCCAAACTGACAGCTTCTAAGTAAGTTTTTAAACAGTTTTATACTGGATTTTTATATCAGTATCTGTGCATCTTATTCTTTATAGTAGTGTCTATTACATGCAGTTATATGAAAATGAGTGTATACTGTCCCTTTAATAGCGTCCAGAAAAATTGTGTCCTGCACTATATAATTTGTTATGGTAGGCAGCTTGCTCGTGTACATTGTGCTGAAGTTCTGCTAGACCCTAGAGTAAGTCAGCATAATGTACGTGAGCAAGCTGTCTACCATAACTATGTAGTCACTTTAACCCATACTTCATTCATACACAGAGAAGAAACACTCACTGCTCTAGCAGGATGTCTTCCCGCACAGACAACTTTAGGGGTGGGAAGTAGCAACTGACCAGGAAGAGACCAAGAGCCATGGAGATAAGGGGAGGTCTTTGAATGCATTTAACAGAAAGAACCTCCCCTTTCTTCCCTCCTTTCCAGTGTGTGCGCAAATGTGAAAGGCAATTTGTAATTTTTTTTTATTGTTTCTTATATCCCACTTAAAATGTCAGGTCGCCGTTCGAGCTGGTAACTTAAAAATTTTACTTGCCCGCAAGAAATTGAGGTTGTATTTGGCGACCGGACCGGTCTATTCATATGCCCTGTAAGGTATATAGTCCTATATACTGTCACACACACACATATATACAGTATATACTGAATATAGTGCTATATACTGTCACACAGACATATATACAGTATATAATGTATATTGTTCTATAAACTGTCACACATATATACAGTATATAATATTATAAAGAGGTTCCTCTGTCTCACATACACACAGCCCCCTCCCCAGTACCTTATATACAGATATATAATATTATAAAGAGGTTCCTCTGTCTCACATACACACAGCCCCCTCCCCAGTACCTTATATACAGATATATATTATTATAGAGAGGTTCCCTCTGTCTCTCTCACACACACAGCCCCTCCCCAGTACCTTATATACAGATATATAATATTATAGAGAAGTTCCCTCTGTCTCTCACACACACAGCCCCTCCCCAGTACCTGATATACAGATATATAATATTATAGAGAGGTTCCCTCTGTCTCATACACACACAGCCCCTCCCCAGTACCTTATATACAGATATATAATATTATAGAGAGGTTCCCTCTATCTCACACACACTCAGCCCCTCCCCAGTACCTTATATACAGATATATAATATTATAGAGAGGTTCCCTCTATCTCTCTCACACACACAGCCCCTCCCCAGTACCTTATATACAGATATATAATAATATAGAGAGGTTCCCTGTGTCTCACACACACAAAGCCCCTCCCCAGTATCTTATATACAGATATATAATATTATAGAGAGGTTCCCTCTATCTCACACACACTCAGCCCCTCCCCAGTACCTTATATACAGATATATAATATTATAGAGAGGTTCCATCTATCTCTCTCACACACACAGCCCCTCCCAAGTACCTTATATACAGATATATAATATTATAGAGGTTCCCTCTGTCTCACACTCACAAAGCCCCTCCCCAGTATCTTATATACAGATATATAATATTATAGAGAGGTTCCCTCTGTCTCACACACACAGCCCCTCCCCAGTACCTTATATACAGATATATAATATTATAGAGAGGTTCCCTCTGTCTCACACACACATTCCCTCCCCAGTACCTTATATACAAATATAAAATAATATAGAGAGGTTCCCCTGTCTCACACACACACAGCCCCTCCCCAGTACCTTATATACAGATATATAATATTATAGAGAGGTTCCCTCTGTCTCACACACGCAGCCCCTCCCCAGTACCTTATATACAGATATATAATATTATAGGGAGGTTCCCTCTGTCTCACACACACGCAGCCCCTCACCAGTACCTTATATACAGATATATAATGTTATAGAGAGGTTCCCTCTGTCTCACACACACACAGCCCCTCCCCAGTAACTTATATACAGATATATAATATTATAGAGAGGTTCCCTCTATCTCACACACACTCAGCCCCTCCCAGTACCTTATATACAGATATATAATATTATA
The DNA here is from genome assembly GCF_027579735.1 of Bombina bombina. Lineage (NCBI taxonomy): Eukaryota > Metazoa > Chordata > Amphibia > Anura > Bombinatoridae > Bombina > Bombina bombina. Next base: position 462,062,296 of record NC_069505.1, on the reverse strand, counting down.
GAGAGGTTCCATCTATCTCTCTCACACACACAGCCCCTCCCAAGTACCTTATATACAGATATATAATATTATAGAGGTTCCCTCTGTCTCACACTCACAAAGCCCCTCCCCAGTATCTTATATACAGATATATAATATTATAGAGAGGTTCCCTCTGTCTCACACACACATTCCCTCCCCAGTACCTTATATACAAATATAAAATAATATAGAGAGGTTCCCCTGTCTCACACACACACAGCCCCTCCCCAGTACCTTATATACAGATATATAATATTATAGAGAGGTTCCCTCTGTCTCACACACGCAGCCCCTCCCCAGTACCTTATATACAGATATATAATATTATAGGGAGGTTCCCTCTGTCTCACACACACGCAGCCCCTCACCAGTACCTTATATACAGATATATAATGTTATAGAGAGGTTCCCTCTGTCTCACACACACACAGCCCCTCACCAGTACCTTATATAAAGATATATAATATTATAGAGAGGTTCCCTCTGTCTCACACACACATAGCCCCTCCCCAGTACCTTATATCCAGATATATAATATTATAGAGAGGTTCCCTCTGTCTCACACACACGCAGCCCCTCACCACTACCTTATATACAGATATATAATGTTATAGAGAGGTTCCCTCTGTCTCACACACAGCACATATACAATCACTGTATACACAGACACATGTCACCATAGAGAGGTACAGAGGTGAATTAATCCTTTCAGTACCACTATACGCTGCACGGTATCACTTTGCGGCTGATGTACTCACCGATCACAACATTTAATACAAACAACGGCCACATAATTATCTGATAGACGCTAGTTCCTATCTAGCCGAGGAACCCATTACGTCTTCTAAGTCATATGACAAACCCGAGCAAATGATAGAACACCTTGTGAGATGAACAACTCATTGTTCCGCGCATCTGCTTCCGGCTTGTGTGGCATTTTCTTTTTATTGACATGTGACTTCTGACGTCATGTACCCTTGACCTCTACTGGAACTAGCTGAGACCATTCCAGCTCTCAAAATGGCAGCTTTACAATGGTAACTTACTGTTTATTTGTCCATCTGTATTGTGCTATATATGTGTATGTATTGTACTGAGGTGCAGCTAACCTGTATATAATGTGTCTGTGTATACAAGGGACCTTACTATAATATTATATATCTGTATGTAAGGTACTGGGGAGGGGCTGTGTGTGAGACAGAGGGAACCTCTCTATAATATTATATATCTGTATATAAGGTACTGGGGGGGGGTGAGACAGAGGGAACCTCTCTATAATATTATATATCTGTATATAAGGTACTGGGGGGCTGTGTGTGTGAGACAGAGGTAAGCTCTCTATAATATTATATATCTGTATATAAGGTACAGGGGAGGGGCTGTGTGTGTGAGACAGAGGGAACCTCTATATAATATTATTTATCTGTATATAAGGTACTGGGGAGGGACTGTGTGTGTGAGAGACAGAGGGAACCTTTCTTTCATATTATATATCTGTATATAAGGTACTGCGGAGGGCTGTGTGTGTGTGAGACAGAGGGAACCTCTATATAATATTATATATCTGTATATAAGGTACTGGGGAGGGACTCTGTGTGTGTGAGACAGATGTAACCTTTCTATAATGTTATATATCTGTATATAAGGTACTCGGGAGGGCTGTGTGTGTGTGAGACAGAGGGAACCTCTCTATAATGTTATATATCTGTATATAAGGTACTCGGGAGGGGCTGTGTGTGTGAGACAGAGGGAACCTCTTTATAATATTATATATCTGTATATAAGGTACTGGGGAGAGGCTGTGTGTGTGTGTGTGTGTGAGACTGAGGGAACCTCTCTATAATATATATCTGTATATAAGGTACTGGGGAGGGGCTGTGTGTGTGTGAGATAGAGGGAACCTCTCTATAATATTATATATCTTTATATAAGGTTCTGTGGAGGGGCTGTGTGTGTGACACAGAGGGAACCTCTCTATAATATTATCTATCTGTATATAAGGTACTGGGGAGGGGCTGTGTGTGAGAGACAGAGGGAACCTCTCTATAATATTATATATCTGTATATAAGGTACTGGGAGGAGCTGTGTGTGTGCTTGAGACAGAAGGAACCTCTCTATAATATTATATATCTGTATATAAGGTACTGGGGAGGGGCTGAGTGTGTGAGACAGAGGGAACCTCTCTATAATATTATATATCTGTATATAAGGTACTAGGGAGGGGCTGTGTGTGTGTGAGACAGAGGGAACCTCTCTATAATATTATATATCTGTATATAAGGTACTGGGGAGGGGCTGTGTGTGTGTGAGACAGAGGGAACCTCTCTATAATATTATATATCTGTATATAAGGTACTGGGGAGGGGCTGTGTGTGTGTGAGACAGAGGGAACCTCTCTATAATATTATATATCTGTATATAAGGTACTGGGGAGGAGCTGTGTGTGTGCTTGAGACAGACGGAACCTCTCTATAATATTATATATCTGTATATAAGTTACTGGGGAGGGGCTGTGTGTGAGACAGAGGGAACCTCTCTATAATATTATATATCTATATAAGGTACTGGGGAGGGGCTCTGTATGAGTGATACAGAGGGAACCTCTCTATAATATTATATATCTGTATATAAGGTACTGGGGAGGAGCTTTGTGTGTGTGCTTGTGACAGAGGGAACTTCTCTATAATATTATATATCTGTATATAGGGTACTGGGGAGGGGCTGTGTGTGTGTGACAGAGAGAACCTCTCTATAATATTATATAACTGTATATAAGGTACTGGGGAGGGGCTGTGTGTGTGAGACAGAGGGAACCTCTCTATAATATTATATATCTTTATATAAGGTACTGGGGAGGGGCTGTGTGTGTGAGACAGAGGGAACCTCTATATAATATTATATATCTGTATATAAGGTACTTGGGATGGAATGTGTGTGAGTCAGAGGGAACCTCTCTATAATATTATGTATCTATATATACGGTACTGGGGAGGGGCTGTGTTTGTGAGACAGAGGCAACCTTTCTATAATATTATATATCTGTACATATGGTACTGGGGAGGGGCTGTGTGTAAGACAGAGGGAACCTCTCTATAATATTATATATCTGTATATAATGTACTGGGGAGGGGGCTGTGTGTGTGAGACAGAGGGAACCTCTCTATAATATTATATATCTGTAGATAAGGTACTGGGGAGGGGCTGTGTATGAAACAGAGGGAACCTCTTTATAATATTATATATCTGTATATAAGGTACTGGGGAGGGGCTGTGTGTGTGTGAGACAGAGGGAACCTCTCTATAATATATATCTGTATATAATTTACTGGGGAGGGGCTGTGTGTGTGAGACAGAGGGGACCTCTCTATAATATTAAATATCTGTATATACGGTACTGAGGAGGGGCTGTGTGTGTGAGATATATCTGTATATACGGTACTGGGGGTGGGGCGTATGTAGGTTTATTTGGGATTAGAAGAAACATATAAAACGTTTAGTATATTTATATCAGTGTTCACAGAAGATGTTGCCATTTGTGTATTAATATGAAATAATCTGTGTAATTATTATTAATATTATATAATTTCTGTTATTTATAATTGTTAATTTAGTTATCCAAAGCACAGATTATTTGAATAATTTAGCATATATTAATTTGATGATAATTTAAAGGGACACTCAAGTCAAAATTAAACATTCATGATTCAGATAGAGCTGCAATTTGAAACAACTTTCTAGTTTCCTTCCATTAACAAAATGTGCACAGTCTTTTATATTTACACTTTTTAAGTCAATGGCTCCTACTGAGCCTGTGCAAGAATTCACAGAATATACGTATATGCATTTGTGATTGGCTGATGGCTGTCACATGACACAGGGGGAGTCGTAATAGACAAAACTTTGAAATTTATCAGAAAAAAATCTACTACTCATTAGAAGTTCAGAAGTGCTATTGCATTGTCTTTTTATCATGTGTTGTTATGCAAATCTACTGTATTTACTGGTCATTTGAGCACTAAAAATTGAAAGAAAAAAGTAATTGTAGCTTAAATTGTACTTGGTCAGTAAAATTAGGCATGTGGTGTGCCCATTACATAGGGCCGTGGGAGAACTTGGCATGGATGAGACTATTTCTTTACTATATAAAATACTGTTTACTGCTTATTAGAAGATCTGAGGGTTATCTGCAGCTATTGCAGTTTTACTATAGAATTATTATTGTTATTATCGGTTATTTGTAGAGCGCCAACAGATTCCTGCAGCGCTATAAACATAGGCAGAATATAAGGAAACATTTATAGGGATCAGACGGGTAGAAGGCCCTGCCAAGAGTCGCACTGTTGTAGTCGGCTCTAAAGAAGGTGCTCTACAAACAGCATGGCTCTTAGGCTTACATGCTAAGGGGTTCAGGGGATAGCAAAGGAGGAGAGGTATAAAGAAAGGTTAGGGTAGGTTGTATGCATCCCTGAACAGTAGAGTCTTTAGGGAGCGCTTGTAGTTTTCAAAACTAGGGGAGAGTCATGTGGAGTGAGACAGAGGGGGGTATTTATCAAAGCGTCAACTATGTTGCATTTGCCGGCATCAATACGCTCGCCTAGCATCACTAAACATCACGGCCGCGGATCTCAATACGATCTCCATATTTATAAAAAAATGCCGTCAGAAACACGCGCACCAAGTACAGGGCAATGAGCATCGGACTGTTGTTAACTAACCGTCATCGATGACGCTGCTATTCGTGTTTTTCCTAACTTTATTTATAACATGTCACTAAACGCCGCCACTGTACTAAAATGTTTAACCCATATCCCGCCGCTCCCCGACATTGCCGCAACCTAAATAAACGTCTTAACCCTTATTCCGCCGCTCCCTGACACCGCCACTGTACTAAAATGTTTAACCCATATCCCGCCGCTCCCCGACATTGCCGCAACCTAAATAAACGTCTTAACCCTTATTCCGCCGCTCCCTGACACCGCCGCAATCTAAAATGTATTAACCCCTATTCCGCTGCTCCCCGACGACGCCGCCACTAAATAAACTTAGTAACCACTAAATAAACTTAGTAACCACTAAACCTCTGGCCTCCCACATCACCACCACTAACTAAACCTATTAACCCCTAAACCGTCAGCCCTCCACATCGCCAAAAACTAAATTAAGCTATTAACCCCTAAACCTAACAACCCCTTAACTTCAAATTAAAATTACAAGATTCCTATCTTAAAATAAATTAAAACTTACCTGTAGAATTTAAATAAACTAATTTTAAACTATTATTTAACCTACCCTAACTATTATACTAAAATTAAATTAAACTACCAATTAATTAAAATAAATCACATATTAAAAAAACCTAACCCTACTAAAATTATTTAAATATACTATTAAACATTATTAAAAGTACTACATTACAAAAAAACCAAACACTAACGCCTAGATTTAGAGTTCTGCGTTAGCCGTCAAAAGTTAAGGGGTCCTAACGCTGCTTTTGGCCGCCCGCTGGTATTTAGAGTCAGCCAGGAAAGGGTCTAACGCTCACTTTCAAGCCGCGACTTTTCCATACCGCAGATCCCCTTACGCCAATTGCGTATCCTATCTTTTCAATGGGATCTTCCTAACGCTGGTATTTAGAGTCTTGGCTGAAGTGAGCAGTAGACCCTCTACCGACAAGACTCCAGACGCAGAAAAAAGTCAGTAGTTTAGAGGTTTCTGGGCTAACGCCGGTTTATAAAGCTCTTAACTACTGTGCTATAAAGTACACTAACACCCATAAACTACCTATGTACCCCTAAACCGAGGTCCCCCCACATCGCCGCCACTATAATACATTTTTTTAACCCCTAATCTGCCAACCGCACACCGCCGCCACCTACATTATCCCTATGAACCCCTAATCTGCTGCCCCTAACATCGCCGACACCTACATAATATTTATTAACCCCTAATCTGCCCCCACCCCCACGTCACCGCTACCTACCTACACTTATTAACCCCTAATCTGCCGACCGGACCTCGCCGCTACTCTAATAAAGTTATTAACCCCTAAACCGCCGCATTCCCGCCTCGCAAACCCTATAATAAATAGTATTAACCCCTAATCTGCCCTCCCTAACATCGCCGCCACCTAACTTCAAGTATTAACCCCTAATCTGCCGACCGGACCTCGCCGCTACTCTAATAAATGTATTAACCCCTAAAGCTAAGTCTAACCCTAACACCCCCCTAAGTTAAATATAATTTTAATCTAACAAAATAAATTAAATATTATTAACTAAAGTATTCCTATTTAAAACTAAATACTTACCTGTAAAATAAACCCTAATATAGCTACAATATAACAAATAATTATATTGTAGCTATTTTAGGATTTATATTTATTTTACAGGCAACTTTGTATTTTTTTTAACTAGGTACAATAGCTATTAAATAGTTATTTACTATTTAATAGCTACCTAGTTAAAATAATTACAAAATTACCTGTAAAATAAATCCTAACCTAAGTTACAATTAAACCTAACACTACACTATAATTAAATAAATTAAATAAATTACCTACAATTAAATAAACTAAACTAAATTACAAAAACAAACAAACACTAAATTACAAAAAAGATTACACAAATTTTAAGCTAATTACACCTACTCTAAGCCCCCTAATAAAATAACAAAGCCCCCCAAAATAATAAAAATTTCCCTACCCTAATCTAAATTACAAAAAATAACAGCTCTATTACCTGCCCTTAAAAGGGCTTTTTGCGGGGCATGCCCCAAAGTAATCAGCTCTTTTGCCAGTAAAAAAAAACACAATACCACCCCCCAACATTACAACCCACCACCCACATACTCCTACTCTAACCCAAACCCCCCTTAAATAAACCTAACACTACCCCCCTGAAGATCTCCCTACCTTGAGCTGTGTTCACCCAGCCGGGCACCGATGGACCAAAAGAGGACATCCGTAGCGGCAGAAGTCTTCATCCTATCCGGGCAGAAGAGGACATCCGGACCGGCAGACATCTTCATCCAAGTGGCATCTGCTATCTTCATCCATCCGACGAGGAGCGGCTCCATCTTCAAGACCTCCGGCACGAAACATCCTCCTTCCCCGACGACTAGACGACGAATGACGGTTCCTTTAAGTGGCGTCATCCAAGATGGCATCCCTCGAATTCCGATTGGCTGATAGGATTCTATCAGCCAGTCGGAATTAAGGTAGGAAAAATTTGTCGTCTAGTCGTCGGGGAAGGAGGTCCAGTCGGCAGATTAGGGGTTAATACTTGAAGTTAGGTGGCGGCGATGTTAGGGAGGGCAGATTAGGGGTTAATTCTATTTATTATAGGGTTTGCGAGGCGGGAGTGCTGCAGTTTAGGGGTTAATAACTTTATTAGAGTAGCGGCAAGGTTTGGTTGGCAGATTAGGGGTTAATAAGTGTAGGTAAGGTAGCGGCGACGTTGGGGGGGCAGATTATGGGTTAATAAGTATAATTTAGGTGTCGGCGATGTTAGGGGCAGCAGATTAGGGGTACATAGGGATAATGTAGGTTGCGGCGGTGTCCGGAGCGGCAGATTAGGGGTTAATAATATAATGTAGGTGTCAGCGATATTGGGGGCGGCAGATTAGAGGCTAATAAGTGTAAGGTTAGGAGTGTTTAGACTCGGGGTTCATGTTAGGGTGTTAGGTGCAGACTTAGAAACTGTTTCCCCACAGCAAACAATGGGGCTGCATTAGGAGCTTAACGCTGCTTTTTTGCAGGTGTTAGTTTTTTTTCAGCCCAAACTGCCCCATTGTTTCCTATGGGGGAATCGTGCACAAGCACGTTTTTCAAGCTAGCCGCTACCGTAAGCAACGCTGGTATTGAGAGTTGAAGTGGCAATAAATATGCCTTTACGCTCCCTTTTTGGAGCCTAACGCACCCCTTCAGAGAACTCTAAATACCAGCGTTGTTTAGAAGCAGCGCTAGAAAAAAAAGACGCGTAGCTAACGCACCCCTTCGGCCGCAAAGCTCTAAATCTAGGTGTAAGTTACAAAAAAAAAACACAAAATCACTGGGGGAAAAAAATTATCAATTTTTTTTTTTTTTACACCTAATCTAATAGCCCTATCAAAATAAAAAAAAACCTAGCCTACAATAAACTACCAATGGCCCTTAAAAGGGCCTTTTGTGGGGCATTGCCCCAAAGAAATCAGCTCTTTTACCTGTAAAAAGAATGCAAACAACCCCTTAACAGTAAAACCCACCACCCACCCAACCAACCCCCCCAAATAAAATAACTATCTAAAATAACCTAAGATACCCATTGCCCTGAAAAGGGCATTTGTATGGGCATTGCCCTTAAAAGGGCATTTAACTCTTTTACTGCCCAGAACCTAATCTAAAAATAAAAGCCACCCAAAAAACCCTTAAAAAAACCTAACACTAACCCCGACGATCTACTTACAGTTCTTGAAGTCCCGCTTGAAGGATCCATCCAGCCAGCGAAGTCATCATCCAGGCAACAAGAAGTCTTCATCTTCTATCTTCATCCATCCGGCGAAGTCTTCATCCAGGCGGCGCATCCTCATCTTCTATCTTCAGCCGGCGCGGAGCGGGTCCATACTGAAGACATCCGTCGAGGAGCATCCTCTTCATACGGTCACCGCCGTACACTGGAACTTCAATGCAAGTGACGCAATCCAAGATGGCGTCCCTTGCATTCCTATTGGCTGAAAGATTTCAATCAGCAAATAGGAGGCAAGCTTCTGAAATCCTAATGGCTGTTCAAATCAGCCAATAGGATGAGAGCTACTGAAATCAATAAAACAATCGTTTAATAGCCGGCTACAAAAGAATGTTTGTATCGGACTGCTTGATATCATACAAACCAAGTATGTTTCACATATAGATACATGATTCTCAGAGGTATTATTCACACATCTATGCTATATATTGATATCTAGAGAGTTTAAGTGTTTTTAAACGTGTATGATTGAATAGTTAAACCGATAAAGATAAAGTATGAATGGTTAAAAATCATTCCTGTATTATTCAGTGAGAATTTTTCCTAAATAATTGCAGGGGTAAAGCACTCTTTTTTGTTACAGATTTTGTAAAAAGTTTTAATTTATATTAATATAGGGATCTTGTAATTTTAATTTAAAGTTAAGGGGTTGTGAGGTTTAGGGGTTAATAGCTTAATTTAGTTTTTGGCTATGTGGGGAGCTGACGGTTTAGGGGTTAATAGCTTTAGTTAGTGGTGGTGATGTGGGAGGCCAGAGGTTTAGGGGTTAATAAGTTTATTTAGTGGCGGCGATGTCGGGGAGCAGCGGAATAGGGGTTAATACATTTTATTTAGGTTGCGGCGATGTCGGGGACGGCAGATTAGGGGTGTTTAGACTCTGAGTTTATGTTAGGGTGTTAGGTGTAAACATAACTTGTTTTCTACCATAGAAATCAATGGGGTATACTTCATTCTCTGGCAGCATCGAACATAAGCTTTCGGTGCTTTCAGACTCCCATTGATTTCTATGGCATCCGCAGCCTCAAGGGTGGCGGATTGAAAACCAAGTACACTGTATCGAAAAAGACACGAGCGTACCTGTTAGCTATTTGATAAATAGGAAAAAGTGTCAAATAGAGCCGAATGTGTATTCGAAACATCTGCAATGATGTAAGCATCGATCTGCGTCGGATTGAGATTGCGGGATTGTGTGTTACGTTACAAATTTCAACATTTGCCGGTCTTTGAGGCTTTGATAACTAGGTCGGATCAATCTCGCAACAATTACAATGCGGAATTCCGGCGTATTTGCGGTTGACAGCTTGATAAATAGGCCCCAGAGAGTTCCATAAGATGGGAGCCAGTCTGGGGAAGTCCTTTAAGCAGAGGTGTGAGGAGGTAACAAGAGAGGAGGAGAGTAGGAGCTCATGAGCAGAGCGAAGGGGGCGGGAGGGACAGTATCTGGGGACAAGGTCTGAGATATGGGGGGGGGGGGAGTGTAGTTAAGGCTTTGTATGTCAGAGTGAGAATTTTGTGTTTAATCCTAGAGGCAAAAGGAAGCCAGTGAAGGGATTGGCAGGGAGGTGCAGCAGATGAAGAGCGACGTGTATGAAATAGTAATAGCAGTAATTGTGATACAGGAAGGAAATAAATATACAACCAGATACATTGTCACTAATGTTTTAGTTCTCCTAAATTATAGACATATTAGTGATGTTTGTGTGATGTAGACACAGACCTGTACATTAGTATGTGACATTTACACCCTTCTCTCTAGTAATAGGTCAGTGTGAGTGACACGGTGAGTACCTGTTAGTGTCACACACGTCACTAAAGGACGACAACCAGTTCTTGGGGTATTGGGGCTGATTCACGTGTTACCAACATGAAGACAACTGAGAAGAACCAAACCTCAGAGATCTACATACTGACTGGGGAGGTGAGGACGATTAGTCATATTGTCACTTATCTGCTGCTGTGTGTGATGTCTGGTGCTGAGCAGCTTTTATACAACACACACACAATACAACCCCAGGGGGAGTGAGCACACTGACTATATGGTCTGTTCATGGTTACTGGCCAAGCTCTGGGTTTGTTCATGGTCTTTATACAACACACACACAGCACAACCCTAGTGGGAGTGAGCACACTGGCAATATGGTCTGTTCATGGTCACTGGCCGAGCTCTGGATTTGTTTATGGTCTTTATACAACACACACACAGCACAACCCCAGGGGGAGTGAGCACACTGACCAAAGGGTCTGTTCATGGTCACTGGCCGAGCTCTGGGTTTGTTCATGGCCTTTATACAACACACACACAGAACAACCCCAGGGGGAGTGAGTACATTGACCATAGGGTCTGTTCATGGTAACTGGCTGAGCTCTGGGTTTGCTCATGGTCATTATCACAGTCAGTGTAGTCTGTGTGGTTTACACTTTGAGTTAAATCCTGTTTTAATGGTTTGATTTATTTTTTACATTTTAAGGAACAAATGGAGTTTGATGAAGTTGCAGTTTATTTTTCGGAGGAGGAGTGGGGCTGTTTAACTGAAGAACAAAAAGAGCTTTATAAGGATGTGATGATGGAGAATTACCAGACCCTCAGGTCTCTAGGTAATAATTTATATAACTCTACAGGGAATGGGACAAAGAGGACTTGGTTTTAACAGCATTACGTGAATGTTTTTACATTTAAATCCTCTTTTTTTATGAGGGTTTAACAAATCCTGGGAAACACAAAGTTATTTCCCTAAAATATGCTTATGGCTCCAAAATTGTTGTTTATTCTTTAAGTATTGTTTTTATTTGCTGGGTCTGATATAAATGTTGTACAGCAAGACAAGTCAGTTATGTAAAGTGCTTGGAGAATACAATGAGGTATTTGAAAGAACTTCTCACACAAACAAGGATCTCCCCTGTCCAGCCCAACGAACTCCATATTCAGTCCAAGGATCTCCCCTGTCCAGCCAAAAGAACTCCCATATTCAGCCCAAGGATCTCCCTTGTCCAGCCCAAGGAACTCCCATATTCAGCCCAATGATCTTCCCTGTTCAGCCCAAGGAACTCCCATATTCAGTCCAAGGATCTCCCCTGTCCAGTCCAAGGAACTCTCATATACAGCCCAATGATCTCCCCTGTCCAGCCCAAGGAACTCCCATATTCAGTCCAAAGACCTACCCTGTCCTGCCCAAGGATCTCCCATATACAGCCCAAGGATCTCCCCTGTCCAGCCCAAGGAACTCCCATATACAGCCCAATGATCTCCCCTATCCAGCCCAAGGAATGCCCATGTCCATCCCACGGAACTCCCCTGTCCGCATTGCACCTCAGTTGTAATACTAGAACACATTTGTGTGCGCTAGTATTACTCAGTTGAGCACAAATAATGCTTTCGGGAAGCGATATTTTGCACTCAACTTGTAATCTGACCCTATGTTTCTGAACGGAGATACTTTTCTATAGATTAATACAGTTAGGTAGCGCCTGCTGGTTCCCCTCTCACATAACCAATGAAATCTGTCTATACAGGATACGTTTATGTTAAGCCGTACCTTGTTACAAAGCTTGAGCGGGGCGAGGAGCCGTATAAGCATGGGGTCCTGCAGAGCCTTCATGAGGAACTTCACACAAACACTACTGGTGAGTACAGCAAATGTTCTGTGATCGTTGTCCTAATCTCACTTTTATGCAAATTTAGACCGTGTTTTATTGTTCCTTACTGTAACTTGTCTTATAGACCGGGTTTTATTGTTCCTTACTGTAACTTGTGTTATAGACCCGGTTTTATTGTTCCTTACTGTAACTTGTGTTATAAACCGGGTTTTATTGTTCCTTACTGTAACTTGTGTTATAGACCGGGTTTTATTGTTCCTTACTGTAACTTGTGTTATAGACCGGGTTTTATTGTTCCTTACTGTAACTTATGTTATAGACCGGGTTTTATTGTTCCTTACTGTAACTTGTGTTATAGACCGGGTTTTATTGTTCCTTACCGTAACTTGTGTTATAGACCGGGTTTTATTGTTCCTTACCGTAACTTGTGTTATAGACCGGGTTTTATTGTTCCTTACCGTAACTTGTGTTATAGACCGGGTTTTATTGTTCCTTACTGTTAGTAACTTGTGTTACAGACCGGGTTTTATTGTTCCTTACCGTAACTTGTGTTATAGACCGGGTAATATTGTTCCTTACTGTAACTTGTGTTATAGACCGGATTTTATTGTTCCTTACTGTAACTTGTGTTATAGACCGGGTTTTATTGTTTCTTACTGTAACTTGTGTTATAGACCGGGTTTTATTGTTTCTTACTGTAACTTGTGTTATAGACCGGGTTTTATTGTTCCTTACTATAACTTGTGTTATAGACCGGGTTTTATTGTTCCTTACTGTAACTTGTGTTATAGACAGTGCTTTATTGTTCCTTACTGTAACTTGTGTTATAGACCGGCTTTTATTGTTCCTTACTGTAACTTGTGTTATAGACCAGGTTTTATTGTTCTTTACTGTAACTTGTGTTATAGACTGGTTTTTATTGTTCCTTACTGTAACTTGTGTTATAGACCGGGTTTTATTGTTCCTTACTGTTACTTGTGTTATAGACCTGCTTTATTGTTCCTTACTGTAACTTGTGTTATAGACCGTGTTTTATTGTTCCTTACTGTAACTTGTGTTATAGACCGTGTTTTATTGTTCCTTACTGTAACTTGTGTTATAGACCGTGTTTTATTGTTCCTTACTGTAACTTGTGTTATAGACCGGGTTTTATTGTTCCTTACTGTAACTTGTGTTATAGACTGCATTTTATTGTTCCTTACTGTAACTTGTGTTATAGACCGGTTTTTATTGTTCCTTACTGTAACTTGTGTTATAGACCGGGTTTTATTGTTCCTTACTATAACTTGTGTTATAGACCGGGTTTTATTGTTCCTTACTGTAACTTGTGTTATAGACCGTGCTTTATTGTTCCTTACTGTAACTTGTGTTATAGACCGGCTTTTATTGTTCCTTACTGTAACTTGTGTTATAGACCAGCTTTTATTGTTCCTTACTGTAACTTGTGTTATAGACCGGTTTTTATTGTTCCTTACTGTAACTTGTGTTATAGACCGGGTTTTATTGTTCCTTACTGTTACTTGTGTTATAGACCTGCTTTATTGTTCCTAACTGTAACTTGTGTTATAGACCGTGTTTTATTGTTCCTTACTGTAACTTGTGTTATAGACCGTGTTTTATTGTTCCTTACTGTAACTTGTGTTATAGACCGTGTTTTATTGTTCCTTACTGTAACTTGTGTTATAGACGTGTTTTATTGTTCCTTACTGTAACTTGTGTTATAGACCGGGTTTTATTGTTCCTTACTGTAACTTGTGTTATAAACCGGGTTTTATTGTTCCTTACTGTAACTTATGTTATAGACCGTGCTTTATTGTTCCTTACTGTAACTTGTGTTATAGACCGTGCTTTATTGTTCCTTACTGTAACTTGTGTTATAGACCGTGCTTTATTGTTCCTTACTGTAACTTGTGTTATAGACGTGTTTTATTGTTCCTTACTGTAACTTGTGTTATAAATCGGGTTTTATTGTTCCTTACTGTAACTTGTGTTATAGACCGGGTTTTATTGTTCCTTACTGTAACTTGTGTTATAGATCGTGCTTTATTGTTCCTTACTTTAACTTGTGTTATAGACCGTGATTTATTGTTCCTTACTGTAACTTGTGTTATAGACCGTGCTTTATTGTTCCTTACTGTAACTTGTGTTATAGACCGGCTTTTATTGTTCCTTACTGTAACTTGTGTTATAGACCAGGTTTTATTGTTCCTTACTGTAACTTGTGTTATAGACCGGTTTTTATTGTTCCTTACTGTAACTTGTGTTATAGACTGTGTTTTATTGTTCCTTACTGTAACTTGTGTTATAGACCGGGTTTTATTGTTCCTTACTGTTACTTGTGTTATAGACCTGCTTTATTGTTCCTTACTGTAACTTGTGTTATAGACCGTGTTTTATTGTTCCTTACTGTAACTTGTGTTATAGACCGTGTTTTATTGTTCCTTACTGTAACTTGTGTTATAGACTGTGTTTTATTGTTCCTTACTGTAACTTGTGTTATAGACCGTGTTTTATTGTTCCTTACTGTAACTTGTGTTATAGACCGTGTTTTATTGTTCCTTACTGTAACTTGTGTTATAGACGTGTTTTATTGTTCCTTACTGTAACTTGTGTTATAGACCGGGTTTTATTGTTCCTTACTGTAATTTGTGTTATAGACCGGGTTTTATTGTTCCTTACTGTAACTTGTGTTATAGACCGGGTTTTATTGCTCCTTACTGTAACTTATGTTATAGACCGTGCTTTATTGTTCCTTACTGTAACTTGTGTTATAGACCGTGCTTTATTGTTCCTTACTGTAACTTGTGTTATAGACGTGTTTTATTGTTCCTTACTGTAACTTGTGTTATAAATTGGGTTTTATTGTTCCTTACTGTAACTTGTGTTATAGACCGGGTTTTATTGTTCCTTACTGTAACTTGTGTTATAGATCGTGTTTTATTGTTCCTTACTGTAACTTGTGTTATAGACCGTGCTTTATTGTTCCTCACTGTAACTTGTGTTATAGACAGAGTTTTATTGTTCCTTACTGTTTAGTAACTTGTGTTAAAGACCGGGTTTGTTTAGTAACTTGTGTTATAAGATGAGCGAGATCCGTGTCACGCGCACAGAGCTAGGATCTGGAACAGGTGACCTTTATATGTCAGTTAATGGGCACATATCTTAATTCTATTATCTAATGTGCTTCATTCTCTTAGTAGCCTTTGTTGAAGAAGCATACCTAGGTAGGCGTAGGAGAAGCAATGTACTACTGAGAGCTAACTGCTGATTGGTGGCTGCACATAAATGCCTCTTGTCACTGGCTCAGCTAGTTCCCAGTATTGTATTGCTGCTCCTTCAATAAAGGATTCCAAGAGAATGAAACAATTTAGATAATTGAAGTAAATTGTTGTTT
Source organism: Bombina bombina (assembly GCF_027579735.1). Lineage (NCBI taxonomy): Eukaryota > Metazoa > Chordata > Amphibia > Anura > Bombinatoridae > Bombina > Bombina bombina. The sequence continues at coordinate 462,046,785 of NC_069505.1, read as the reverse complement.
TTATTATTTATCTGAATCATGAAAGATAATAATAATACCTTAAAGGGACACTAAACCCACATTTTTTTAATTTCATTATTCAGATAGAGCAGCAATTTTAAGCAACTTTCTAATTTACTCCTATTATCAAGAATGTAAATTTTGAAGCCGGCCCTTTTTTTTGTTCACAACCTGGGTTGTGCTTGCTGATTGGTGGCTAAATGCACCCACCAATAAACAAGTGCTGTCCAGGGTCTGTACCAAAAATTTTCTGGCTCCTTAGCTTAGATGCCTTCTTTTTCAAATAAAGATAGGAAGAGAACGAAGAAAAAGTGATACGAGGAGTCAATTAGAAAGTTGCTTAAAATTGCTGCTCTATCTGAATCATGAAATAACAAAATGTGGGTTTAGTGTGCCTTTAAAGTTACATTAAAGTCATAATGAGACAGTCATGATTTAGACAGAGCATATCATTTTCAACAACTTTCCTATTTACTTCTATTTGTTAATTTTCTTCCTTCTCTTGTTATCCTTTGCTGAAAATTGTATCTAGGAAAGCTCAGTAGCAGCAAATAACCTAGGTTCTAGCTGCTGATTGGTGGCTGCATATAGATAGCGATTGTCATTGGCTCACCCATGTGTTGAGTCAGTAACTAGTAGTGCATTGCTGTTCCTTCAAATGATACCAAGAGAACAAAGCAAATTTGATGATAGAAGTAAACTGGAAAGGTGTTTAAAAATTGTCTGTTCTACCTAAATCATGAAAGAAAAGTTTTGGGTTTCATGTCCCTTTTAAGGACCTGGGGGTCGATCCGATAAAAATCGTCGCCCGCAAAAACCGGCGACGCCAATATTTGCTCTGGTTTGGTATCCTATATACGGCGTAACCTAGAAGTTACGCGCGTATATTTCTGCCGTCGCCCGTAGTTTTTTGGGCCATAGGCAGGTATACCAAACCAGCGCAGTTTGGTATCCAATATACAGCGTAAGGACTTACGTGGCGAAAATGGAGAAATCTTACTCCATTTTCACCTCGCCATAAAAAGCAGCCGTAAGAAGCCTTACGCTGACTATTGGAGCCCCGTAACTCCCTAAACTAGCTAGAAAATAAACCTAACACCTAACGCATGCGCAATGTCTATCTACCTGTCAACCGCGATCCCCCACCGCAATCCCTAATAAAGTTATTAACCCCTAAACCGCCGCTCCCGTACCCCGCCTCCATCTACATAAACTAACCCCCTACTGTGAGCCCCTAAAACCGCCGCCATCTACCTTATCTATCGCCTAATGTGAACCCCTAAAACCGCCGCCATCTACCTTATCTATCCCCTAATGTGAACCCCTTACACCGCTGTCATCTACCTTATCTATCCCCTAATCTGACCCCTTACACCGCCGCCACCTATATAAAAATTATTAACCCCTAATCTAATCCCCCTATACCGCCGCCAGCTATATTAATAGTATTAACCCCTAATGTAAGCCCCTTACACCGCCGCCATCTATATTAAAATTATTAACCCCTAATTTAATCTACCTACCCCGCCGCCAGCTATGTTATCTATATTAACCCTAAGTATATTATAGTTAATATAGTTATTACATTATATATATTAACTATATTAGCCCTAATTATATTAGGGTTAATATAGTTACTATAGTATTTATATTAACTATATTAACTCTATCTAACCCTAACACCCCTAACTAAATTCTTATTAAATTAATCTAATTCATATTATAAACTAAAATATTCCTATTTAAATCTAAATACTTACCTATAAAATAAACCCTAAGATAGCTACAATATAATTAATAATTACATTGTAGCTATGTTAGGGTTTATATTTATTTTACAGGTAAATTGTTAATTATTTTAACTAGGTATAATAGCTATTAAATAGTTATTAACTATTTAATATCTACCTAGTTAAAATAATTACCCAATTACCTGTAAAATAAATCCTAACCTAAGTTACAAATACACCTACACTATCAATAAATTAACTAAACTACAAATATCTATCTAAAAATACAATTAAATAAACTAAACTAAATTACAAAAACAAACAAACACTAAATTACAAAAAATAAAAAAAAGATTACAAGATTTTTAAGCTAATTACACCTATTCTAAGCCCCCTAATAAAATAATAAAGCCCCGCAAAATAAAAAAAATTCCCTGCCCTATTCTAAATTAAAAAAAGTTCAAAGCTCTTTACCTTACCAGCCCTTAAAAGGGCCTTTTGTGGGGCATGCCCCAAAGAATTCAGCTCTTTTGCATTTCAATAAATATACAATACCCCCCCCCCACATTACAACCCACCACCCACATACCCCTATTCTAAACCCACCCAAACCCCCCTTAAAAAAGCCTAACACTACCCCCCTGAAGATCTCCCTACCTTGTCTTCACCACACCGGGCCGAACTCCTCATCCGATCCGGGCGATGTCTTCCTCCAAGCGGCAAAGAAGAATTCTTCCTCCGGCGATGTCTTCCTCCAAGCGGCAAAGAAGAATTCTTCCTCCCGGCAATGTCTTCCTCCAAGCGGCAGCAAAGTCTTCTTCCTTCCGGCGGCATCTTCAATCTTCTTTCTTCGTTCAGCCAATCGGATTGAACTTGAATCTGATTGGCTGATTCAATCAGCCAATCAGATTTTTCTACCTTAATTCCGATTGGCTGATAGAATCCTATCAGCCAATCGGAATTCGGCGGCCGCCATCTTGGATGACGTCATTTAAAGGTACCTCATTCGTCGTTCAGTCGTCGGCCGGGATGGATGCTCCGCGGCGGCGGAGCGAAGAAAGAAGATTGAAGATGCCGCTTGATGGAAGATGCTGCCGGAAGGAAGAAGACTTTGCTGCCGCTTGGAGGAAGACATCGCCGGGAGGAAGAATTCTTCTTTGCCGCTTGGAGGAAGACATCTCCGGAGGAAGAATTCTTCTTTGCCGCTTGGAGGAAGACATCGCCCGGATCGGATGAGGAGTTCGGCCCGGTGTTGGGAAGACAAGGTAGGGAGATCTTCAGGGGGGTAGTGTTAGGCTTTTTTAAGGGGGGTTTGGGTGGGTTTAGAATAGGGGTATGTGGGTGGTGGGTTGTAATGTGGGGGGGGGGTATTGTATATTTATTGAAATGCAAAAGAGCTGAATTCTTTGGGGCATGCCACACAAAAGGCCCTTTTAAGGGCTGGTAAGGTAAAGAGCTTTGAACTTTTTTTAATTTAGAATAGGGCAGGGAATTTTTTTTATTTTGGGGGGCTTTATTATTTTATTAGGGGGCTTAGAATAGGTGTAATTAGCTTAAAAATCTTGTAATCTTTTTTTTATTTTTTGTAATTTAGTGTTTGTTTGTTTTTGTAATTTAGTTTAGTTTATTTAATTGTATTTTTAGATAGATATTTGTAGTTTAGTTAATTTATTGATAGTGTAGGTGTATTTGTAACTTAGGTTAGGATTTATTTTACAGGTAATTGGGTAATTATTTTAACTAGGTAGATATTAAATAGTTAATAACTATTTAATAGCTTTTATACCTAGTTAAAATAATTAACAATTTACCTGTAAAATAAATATAAACCCTAACATAGCTACAATGTAATTATTAATTATATTGTAGCTATCTTAGGGTTTATTTTATAGGTAAGTATTTAGATTTAAATAGGAATATTTTAGTTTATAATATGAATTAGATTTATTTAATAAGAATTTAGTTAGGGGTGTTAGGGTTAGATAGAGTTAATATAGTTAATATAAATACTATAGTAACTATATTAACTATATTAACCCTAATATAATTAGGGTTAATATAGTTAATATATATAATGTAATAACTATATTAACTATAATATACTTAGGGTTAATATAGATAACATAGCTGGCGGCGGGGTAGGTAGATTAAATTAGGGGTTAATAATTTTAATATAGATAGCGGCGGTGTAAGGGGCTTACATTGGGGTTAATAATTTTAAAATAGATGGCGGTGGTGTTAGGGGCTCACTTTAGGGGGTTATATATTTAATATAGCTGGCGGCGGGGTACGGGAGCGGCGGTTTAGGGGTTAATAACTTTATTAGGTTGCAGCGGGGTACGGGAGCGGCGGTTTAGGGGTTAATAACTTGTTTTTATTTTTAGGCTAGTGAGGGGGGATAGCGGATAGGGGGTTAGACGTGTCTGGCTATGTTTAGGAGGCGTGTTAGACAGTGTGGGTGATTTAGACTTTAGTCAGGTTTTGTAGGCGCCGGCAGTTTCTAACGTGGCGCAAGTCACTGGCGACTCCAAAAATCTGTACTTACGCAGATTTCTGGACATCGCTGGTTTGTGAGACTTGCGCCACTTTAGCAACTGACGGCGCCGCATATTGGATAGCTCAAGTTGCGAGCTGAAACTGCAGGAGACGCGGGTTCCCTCGCTTGCGCCGCAAACTGCGCCGTTTATCGGATCGCGCCCCTGGGATTTTAGAGAAGAACTTGTCCAAAATACCAGAGATTTTTTAAAATGTTTGCTCTCACTCCATTTAGACAGAAACAGAGTTTTGTTTTTGTTTTTTTATTTACCTGTCAACTATATATTTTTAAGTGGACAACCCAAAGTATTGATCTAGGCCCATTTTGGTATATTTCATGCCACCATTTCACCGGCAAATGCGAACAAATAAAAATTTTTTTTAATTTTTTCACAAACTTTAGGTTTCTCACATAAATTATTTTCATAGCGCTTGTGCAATCATGGCACAAATGGTTGTAAAAGCTTCTGTGGGATAAGAGAAGCTTCTCTGGGATAAGGTCGCTAATTGCTGCTGCGCACCACACTTCTATTATTCCTGTCAGTTAAGGACTTAATCAGGTAGCTTGTAAGGTTAAGTTTAGTTGTAGTGTAGAGCAGTGTTTTTCAACTAGTGTGCCATGGCACACTAGTGTGCCGTGAGAGATCCTCAGGTGTGCCACGGCAGACTGACAACAATGTGACATATTTTTTAAACTTTGCTTGTTTTTTACTCCCAGTGCAGGGGTAGTTTGTAGGAGGCATGGCATAACAGCACAATACATACAGTATGTGTGTGTTTGTGTGTATGTGTATATATATATATATGCTGTATTAGGCTACAATGTGTGATTTTTTGAAAATTTTGGGATGGTGGTGTGCCACAGGATTTTTTAATGTAAAAAAGTGTGCCACGGAAAAAAAAAGGTTAAAAATCGCTGGTGTAGAGATTACCCTCCCACCTGACACTTCCCTCCCCCTGATCTCTCCCAAACAGCTCTCTTCCCTCCCTCACCCCCACTGGTCACCCCCATCTTAGGTACTGGCAGACAGTCTGCCAGTATGCAGTTTAGAGATAGTATTTTTTTTCATTTCTGTAGTGCAGCGTCCCATTCCTCTCTCTCCCTTCACCCCTGGGCCGCCCAGCCACCTCCTGCCGGCACCAACGGAGATTGTTAGAGACAGTGACACAGACCGTGTCACTCTGTAACGATCTAACAATCTACCTTCATATGGTGACGGGAGCAGGATCAGGACTCACCATATGAAGATAGATGCCTTCTGACTCTGGCTGCGGAGCCGACAACTGGGACCCCAGCATGAGGCAGAAGGTGGGACCTAGCTACTACACCTGCAGGGTATGATAGACAAAGTACCCTGTAACATAGAAGCTACGTTCATATGGGGTTACATTGTTTATAAATAACCCATTTACCTTTATTTTGTCATTTGAAATAGCTGCTTTTGTCTAGTGTATAACCACTTATACTGAACATTTTAGTACTTAAGTACTGGTTTTATAAAAAAATATATAAACAAGAATGTAGATGAAATCATGTTTCCAGTAGGGGGGGTGACAGAATGTAGGGGGTGTGACAGAATGGTACTAAAATGCTAATTTTCCATTGTTCTCTCTCATACACACACACTCGCTGATACATATTCAAATACACATACTCACTCATACACACACACACACTCATTCATACATACACATACCCCCAGTACATTATCAATTATTTTGGGTTAACCCAAACATTTTTAAGAGTCTCCCCCCCAACCTCCAGTTTAAGAAGCAATTCTCTAAAGCTTATATCTTGAATTTACCATCACTTTGAGTACTTTTAATAAACAACAGAAAATACTTATAGTATAGCAAAGTATAACTCTGCCCAAACCTGGGTACTTCATAATGTCATCCGTCTAGCACCATTTTCTGTGAAGAACGCTGTAAGGTGCCGCTTGGCCAGGGCTTGACGAAGGAGCCAGAAATTAACCTTTTTATAATCTCCTAAACTGTAGTTGAACACAAACTCCTTGGTGTCTGTCTTCTGGCGAATTTTAAATAGTGTTTCGAATAGTAGAACTGTGAAGCTCCTTTATTGATAAACCTGCTAAGAACAATGCAGGTCTGTAATCATCTGCTGGTTATGTGCTCACATAACCTGTGAAATCTGCCCATACAGAATATAAACACGTGAAGCCGTACCTGGTTAGAAAGATAGAGTGGGGTGAGGAACCGTCTGTGCGCGGTGTCCTGCAGATCCCTCATGAGGAACCTCACACAAGCTCTGAAGGTGAGTAACGAAGTTCTAAAGGAAATGTTTTGTTGTCACTGTTCTTGTTTAGCAAATTGATCTGCACTGATAATTTTTTAACTCTTCACATGGATATCGGTAGCTTTATGTGTGTTCAGTTGCTATTTCATGGTTTGCGCCTCTACATTGCAATGAAGACCTTGGTTCACAATTTGTTTTGAAAGTTCAGTTGCTATCAGCAGTCGGCCAATTATCTCTATGTGGTCACAAAATCATGGGCTGTTTACCGGTAGCAACTTATAGTCATCAATACCATTATTGTTGTTTTTATATCACCACCATATACTGTTGCTCTGTTGAGAAAACACAAAAACTTACACAAAATGAAAATGATGGTCCTGTATGGACATTACACAAGTTTAGTAACTTGTATTGACAGATTATACCTGTCATGGGGCAGCTCCCTTGTGCCCTATCCATAGGAATAGTCTAGTTGTGAAATGTTACACTTATCTCAATAGTAGAATATTAACGTTATTTTTATATGTTATATTGTAGTAAGTCATTGTAATATTTAATCTTTTTTATAACATATTTCAAAGTTTCCTTTTATTCCCCTGTACCCTGAGTCTCTTGACAGCCATCAGCCAATCACAGATTCTTGTACACATATAAACTTAGACATCTTTCTGTTGAACAAGGAATACTAAGAGAACAAAAACAAAATAAACTTGAATATGAATTGGAAAGTATTTTTTTTTAATTGCATAACATTCACTGGGCAAGGGAATATGGCTGCACCTCACTGACAAAGTCTACAGAAGGCCAACATGATTATGTGAGGTTGCCATGTTCCTCAGGGGTGGACCATACTTTATTGGCTGGATCATATACTTAAGGAAAGTTCTTCTTTTTAAAAAGCACATATGGGCTCAAAGAGGCTACTCCCAGGTAGTGACCTGACAAAGAACAAGCTACTGAGCTGTTGTTTGTTCATGACTGAGAGCTTCTCTTTCTGTATATATGTAGTTTAACACAAAAGATTTCTGTCTTCTGGTGAATTTTAAAAATGATGTTTCTGAAATTAGGATTTGTGAAGCTACTTTTATTGATAAATCTGCTAAGGACAATGACGGTTTGTAATCATCTGCTGTTTCTGTTCTCACATAACCAATGAAATCTGTTTATACAGAATATGATCATGTGACTCCTTTCCTAGTTACAAAGACTGAACAGGGTGAGGAGCCGTATGTGCGTGGTGTCCTGCAGAGCCCTCACGAGGAACCTCACACAAGGTCTAAAGGTGAGAAATTAATTTCTATAGGAAATGTGCTGGAGCAGTGATCTTAATGTCACTTTTCTTCTTTAGCAAATTGATCTGCGGTGAACGTGGATATCAGTAGCTTCATCTGTGTTGTTCAGTAACTATTTCATGGTCTGCCCATTTTTACATTTCGATTAAAACCAACAGAATAAATATAGAATAATTACCATTTTATTTGTAGCAGCTTTTAGTCAGCAATACCATTATTATTATATTAGTATTATATTATTACTATTATTTTATTATGATATTAGTATTATTATTATATTAGTATTATATTATTATTATTATTATTATATTAGTATTATATTAGTATTATATTATTACTATTATTATATTAATATTATATTAGTATTATATTATTACTATTATTTTACTATTATATTAGTATTATATTATTACTATTATTTTATTATTATATTATTACTATTATTTTATTATTATATTAGTATTATATTATTACTATTATATTAGTATTATATTATTACTATTATATTAGTATTATATTAGTATTATATTATTACTATTACTATATTATTATTATTATTATTAATAATAATAATATTATCAAAGCAACAGTAAACCATGAAAACCAGAACCCTATTTATCATCTCCTAATGATGTTGCAGTTTGAGAGATACATTTTTGAAACAAATGTTTTTAAAAAGACCTTTTACTGACCTGCTGTCTGCCCATCCGCTTCTACCTTACTTTTTCTGATTTCTATAGGTCCTTTTATATATATATATATATATATATATATATATATATATATATATATATATATATATATAAATAAATATGTGTATATATGTGTGTATATATTTGTATATTCATGTTTATTTAGATATCAAAATAACAAGAGTATTGCATTGAGCAATGATACCTTTTTTATTGGACTAACTATACATTTATAAGATGATGCAATACTCAATTCAATACTCTTGTTATTTTGATCTAAATCTCTGAACTAACACGGCTATTCCAATCAACATGTTTATTTACATACATGTATACAACATATATACACATGTATACAACATATATACACATGTATACAACATATATACATGTATTTAACATATATACATATGTATACAATATATATACAATATAAACACACACATATATATATATATATACACATAAATGCACATGTATACAACATATATACACATGTATACAATATATATATATATACTGTATATACATATATATATACACATAAATACACATGTATACAACATATATACACATGTATACAATATATATACACATATATACATGTATATAATATATATGCACATGTATACAACATATATACAATATAAATACAT